>NC_052160.1:93404238-93649486 GCF_902713615.1 Scyliorhinus canicula | reverse complement strand
TGGAGCCCGCCCCCTTAAAGGGGCCACGCTGCCATATCTCTCCCTCCTTAAATCCCTTACTACAACTGCCCCAAAACTATATTCCAAAGTTAGAAATGTGAAAAGAGACAACGTGGGAAAGAGAGTCCATCAAAACGACAATAAGTCCGGAGACCTCCAGGTCCTCTTCAATGTCCATAAATCTGCCCCATGCAGCAATTCTTTAATGGCTTTATGTATGCCGGTAACCGGATGTAGCTGCATGCTAGCATCTTCATCTTTGACTGCCCTGGCTGGACACTACGTAGATCTTGTAGGAGGGGCCCCTGGCTGGAGACGGAACAACAACCCGTGATCTCCATAAACTCACGGCATCCTCACATGTCAACTCATCCTGATGGGTAAAGTCAGGCATTAGTTGCTCAGATTTTCAAAACGTCCACCAGTCTGTATCATTCCTTTCACCTTTGAGAGTAAGGGATCTCTCTGGGTCCAGTTACGAATGCGTCCGGTGGACACTGGCAGAGTGTCTAGGAAATTTAAAACCAGTATGATCTTCTCCAGTACTGATGGCAGCAGGATGGTCTTTGACAGTGCCGATGACTTAATGTATCTGCATTGCCAATCTGCGTGTCTGGCCGGTGCTGGAAAGCATAAATGTGAGCCGCCAACAGCAAGGCCCAACATTGTGCCCCCACTGAGACTATTGGTAGCATTAGCTTATCTTTTCTTAGAAGTCCCAGTAATGGTTTATGGCCGGTCACGTCAAGCCACCATCCATAAACATATTGGTTGAATTTCTCCACATCGTGAATAAATGCCAACTTCTCTTTCTCAAACTGGGCATTGTTCCGTTCTGCTTCTGAAAGGGTCCTTGAGGCAAAGGCAATAGGACATTCCAAACCATCTCCCATTTTGTGTGGTAAAACTGGCCCTATACCGTAAGAGGACGCATCACATGTCAACATGATTGGTTTCCCCAGGTCAAAATGCACCAAGAGGTTTGAGGACTGAAATTCATGAAAGGCTTCCTCTTGGGGCTCTCTCCATTGCTACCAGCCGGCGTAATGATGCCAAAGTTGTGGCTAAATTCGAAATGAACCTCCCATAATAATTTACCATGCTGATGAAGAATTTGAGCTTACCGACATTTTTGGGTTCAGGGACATCTTGTATGGCATTGACCTTTTCTTCCAGGGATGCAATCCTGTCACATCAAAACAAAATCCCAAGTACATCATTTCTGAGTCCTGAAAGGTATACTTTTCGCATTTCAGGCAGACTTCAACATCCCAAAACCTATTTAATACTTCCTATGGGCTAGACATATGTTCTCCTCTGTAGTGCTGGTGACTATCATGTTGTCAAGGTAAACCATCACCTTGGAAATTCCGTGGAGGAGATTTTCCACCGTACCCTGGAAAATAGCGCAGGCTGAAGCAATACCGAACGGTAGTCTTTCATATTAAAAGAGGCTTTTGTAGGTATTTATTGTGGCAAATGTCTGAGGCCCTTCATCCAACTGTAGTTGGAGGTAGGCATGGCTGAGGCCCAATTTTGAATAGGTAAGGCCGGCTGCTAGCTTAGCATAGAGGTCCCTGATTCGAGGAATCAAATGCCAATCAACCGAGGCAGTCTGATTTATGGTTAGTTTATAGTCCTCACAAATGCTTAACAAACGATCTGGATTAAAGACAGGAACTTTTGGTGCCTCTCACTCTGAAATCTGAACCAGTTTGATTATGCCCAGCTCCTCCAATCTCTTTAACTCTGCTTCAACTTTCTGATTCAGTGTGTTTGAAACTGGTCTAGTTCTGAGGAACTTGGGCATTGAATCCAGATTGACATAGATTTGGCTTTGGTGGCCCAGTTCCTTGTGAAAGATGACCCCATACCTTCTTAGGACATCTTGGAGGATGCCGTTAGATATTTTGAAGATTTCCAACCAATTGAGCCTAATCTTCTGCAACCAGTTTCTTTCCATCAGACTGGGTCTGTCCCTTTCCACGATGACAAAAGCCAGATTGTCCTCCTGCCTTCTGTAGGACACTGGTGTATTGGCAGTTTGAAGGATCTTCAAAATATTTTCCTTGAACGTGACAAGCTTGGCTGTCGTACTCTTCAAGCTTAAAGACTGAGTTCCTGCACAAAGATATTGGAAAGTCTGCTCCCCCATTATTGTCACTGAAGCATCTGTGTCGACTGTGTTTTGAGGGGTTTTTCATTTATCCTGAAGACAATTTCAGTCAGGACCATTTTATTCAATTGGACTGCATTCAACCGATACATGACACACTTTTCAGAGCTCTTCTCATTGTGTTCAATGTGCTGTGGACTGCTACTGCTGTTGTTTTCTTTTGCTTCACACAGCAACGTTCCTGAATATGCCTCCTTCGGCTGCATCGGAAGCACACAAACCCCTGGACATGACAGTTCTACAGACTTGGCTTGACATCCCATCCTTTTCCTAGTCCTTTGATCCTGGTCCAGTCCTGAGGATGGTGTCTGGTTCTCCACTGCTGATCCTGCTGAAGATCACGCGGCCATGTCGCTCATTACTTGGTTCACCATCCCATCAGCCACACTTGAGCTCAGTGGGATTTTTTTGGTGCACTCCATTGCCTGAGCTATCTCAATCAATTTCTCCAACATTATAGTGTTTTCAGCCAGGAGCTTCTTCTGGATATTAAGGTTATGGATCCCACAAACGAGTTGATCATGCCACATATCATTAATCATGGTCCTGAATTCAAAAAGCTCAACAAGCTGGCAAAGGGTGGTGTGAGGGTGAGGATGGGGATGAGGGTGAAGGTGGTGTGGGATGGGTGAGGGTGGTGTGGGGGTGTATTGGGGGGGGGGGGGGGGTCATTGACACATGTGTCATGGGGAACTGCAACTCAGCAAGGTCTAACTTCCTTGCCTGCGGCTGACCTCCACGCCGGTGAGCCCCTTTCCTCCGGGCAGCCGTCAATGCCCAAAGCCCTCTGCTCTGCCATGGTGAGGGGCCGCAGGTCTGGTAGGCACTGTGTGGCACTGGACACAGTCCGCAGCCACCTTGCGAGGTCCCCGAAAAATGGGAACACGCGCCCCACGTCATTCGAAAGCCGGCCCATCGGGGGCTGAGAATTGGGGGAGGGTCTCAGGTGACGTCCTGAGCCCGTCCCAAAGGCGTGCGATGACGCTGTTTTTGAGGGCGCAGAGCACCCGAAAAACGGCACCGCCCCCGATTTCGCAGTCAAACCGCCGAATGCGATTTGGGCGTCTACAATCGGAGAATCCAACCCTTAGTCTCAGGAACGGAGAATCCCTCCACAAGTCTTCTAAACGGAGAATCCAACCCAACAGATCTTAACACTTCGGCTATGGGGTCCACGCCTAAAAGGGGTCCAGCTCCCAGGGCCCCCTGCAAACTTCCTATTGGCTGGGATTCACAGGTTTTGGCGCGATTGACCCCAAGCTCATCATGTGGTCTGTGGAGCCTACCCCTGAAAGGGGCTGGATTTGATTTGTTTGTTTCTTGTCATGTGCACCGAGATACAGTGAAAAGCATTTTTCTTCATGCAGCTCAACAGATGTTGAAGAAAAGAAAAGGAAATAAAATAAAATACATAATAGGGCAACACAGGGTACACAATGTAACGAGATAACACCGTCATCGGGTGAAGCATACAGGGTGTAGTGTTAATGAAGTCAGCCCATAAGAGGGTCATTTAGGAGTCTGATAACAGTGGGGAAGAAGCTGTTTTTGAGTCTGTTCGTGCGTGTTCTCAGATTTTTGTATCTCCTGCCCGATGGAAGAAGTTGGAAGAGTGAGTAAGCCGGGTAGGAGGGGTCTTTGTTTAAGCTGCCCACTTTCCCCAGGCAGCGGGGAGGTGTAGATGGAGTCAATGGATGGGAGGCAGGTTCGTGTGATGGACTGGGCTCAGTTCATGGCTCTCTGAAGTTTCTTGCAGTCTTGGGCCGAGCAGTTGTCATACCAGGCTGTGATGCAGCCCGATAGGATGCTTTCGATGGTGCATTTGTAAAAGTTGGCAAGAGTTAATGTGGACATGCCGAATTTCCTTAGTTTCCTGAGGAAGTATAAGCACTGTTGTGCTTTCTTGCTAGTAGCATTGACGTGTGTGGACCAGGACAGATTTTTGGAGATGTGTACCCCGAGGAATTTGAAACTGCTAACCATCTCCACCTTGGCCCCGTTGATGCTGACAAGGTTGTGTACAGTACTTTGCTTTCTGAAGTCAATGACCAGTGATGTGTTAAGTGAGTTAGTTCAACGTTGACTGCAACTGGATGCAGTGAAACTAGAAACAGGCTTCCGACACAGGAGATGGTCCGACACTGTTTTATTGAACTTGCTAATTGCTGTGCATAATCTGCTGTCGGTTGACATTCTATTCATCGAACTGATAACCTCCTTCTGGCTTGACCAGACTAGCTCTCTACCATATGGAGATGATGCTCACTGGCTTGTGCACTCTAACTATCTCAGTAGTTGTGTCCTGTGAGAGAGGGAGAGTCTTAATGGTCTGTGGGCTTTATAGTGGTGGTGTCCTGTCTGGTGATTGGTTGTTCTGTGTCGTGTGTGTCATTGGTTATCCTGGGCGAAATTCTCTGCGGACCGAGTGACGCCCATTTCCGGCGGGGAAAAGCGGTGCGGATGACTCCGGCGTCCGGGCCTTCTTTTATGCCGGCAATCTCCGTTCCCGAAAGGGCCAGCAGCGGACTGACGCGATACGCGTCAGTTTCACCAGCTGCGGAAGTGGCGAGTCCCGGCGTTGTTTGGGGGGGAGAGAGAGAGACCCGGCATTGTTGGGGGGGGGGGGGGGGGAGAGAGACCCGGCGTTGTTGGGGGCAGGGGGAGAGAGAGACACGGCGGTTGTTTGGGGGGAGGGGAGGAGAGAGACCCGGCGTTGTTTGGGGGGAGGGGAGGAGAGACCCGGCGTTGTTGGGGGGGGGGGGGGAAGAGAGAGACCCGGCATTGTAGTGGGGGGGGGGGGGGAGAGAGACCCGGCGTTGTTGCGGGGGAGAGAGAGACCCGGCGTTGTTGGGGGGGGGGGGGAGAGAGAGACCCGGCGTTGTTGCGGGGGAGAGAGAGACCCGGCGTTGTTGGGGGGGAGAAGAGAGAGACCGGCGTTGTTGGGGGGGGGGGGGGGAGAGAGAGACCCGGCGTTGTTGGGGGGGGGGGGGGAGAGAGAGACCGGCGTTGTTGGGGGGGGGGAGAGAGAGACCCGGCGTTGTTGGGGGGGGGAGAGAGAGACCCGGCGTTGTTGGGGGGGGGGGGGGAGAGAGAGACCCGGCGTTGTTGGGGGGGGGAAGAGAGAGACCCGGCGTTGTTGGGGGGGGGAGAGAGAGACCCGGCGTTGTTGGGGGGGGGGGAGAGAGAGACCCGGCGTTGTTGGGGGGGGGAAGAGAGAGACCCGGCGTTGTTGGGGGGGGGGGGAGAGAGAGACCCGGCGTTGTTGGGGGGGGGGAGAGAGCGAGAGAGACCGGCGTTGTGGGGGGGGGGGGGATAGAGAGACCCGGCGTTGTTGGGGGGGGGAAGAGAGAGACCCGGCGTTGTTGGGGGGGAGAAGAGAGAGACCCGGCGTTGTTGGGGGGGGGAGAAGAGAGAGACCCGGCGTTGTTGGGGGGGGGGGGGGGAGAGAGAGACCCGGCGTTGTTGGGGGGGAGAAGAGAGAGACCCGGCGTTGTTGGGGGGGGGGGGAGAGAGAGACCCGGCGTTGTTGGGGGGGGGGGGAGAGAGAGACCCGGCGTTGTTGGGGGGGGGAAGAGAGAGACCCGGCGTTGTTGGGGGGGGGGAGAGAGTACCGGCGTTGTTGCGGGGGGAAGAGAGAGACCCGGCGTTGTTGGGGGGGGGGGAGAGAGAGAGACCCGGCGTTGTTGGGGGGGGAAGAGAGAGACCCGGCGTTGTTGGGGGGGGGGGGAGAGAGAGACCCGGCGTTGTTGGGGGGGGGAAGAGAGAGACCCGGCGTGGTTGGGGGGGGGGGGGAGAGAGAGACCCGGCGTTGTTTGGGGGGGGGCGGAGGAAGAGAGACCCGGCGTTGGGGGGAGGGAGAGGGGGAGGGGGGAGAGGGAGGGGGGGAGAGGGGGAGAGGGAGGGAGGGAGGGGGACGGTTGCGGCGTTGAGTTGAGAGGAGAGGGGAGAAGGGGGTTACCTGCGTTGAGAGGAGGGGGGGGAGGGGGTTACGGTGTTGAGTTGAGAGGAAGGGGGAAGGGGTTACCTGCGTTGAGAGGAGAGGGGGGGGAGGGGGGTTACGGCGTTGAGTTGAGAGGAGGGAGGGAGGGAGGGGGTTGCGGCGTTGAGTGAGAGGAGAGGAGAGGGGGGGGTACCTGCGTTGAGAGGAGAGGGGGGGTACCGGCGTTGAGAGAGAGGGGGGCGGCGTTGGAGGGGGGTAGGGGTGGTGGGGAGGGGGGTAGGGGTGGTGGGGAGGGGGTAGGGGTGGTGGGGGGGGGGGGAGGGGGGGAGGGGGGTAGGGGCATTGGAGGGAGTAGGGGTGGTGAGGGGGTAGGGGTGGTGAGGGGGCAGGGGTGGTGAGGGGGGTAGGGGTATTGGAGGGGTAGGGGTGGTGAGGGGGGGTTGGGGTAGGGGGCAGCGGCGTGCAGGGGGGGCGATGGATGGCCGGTGCCAACGCACAGTCGCCCCTCTGCACGCGCTGCCCCTACCCCAACCCCCTCACCACCCCTACCCCCTCCAACGCCACTACCCCCCTCACACACCTACCCCCCTCCACCCCTACCCCTCACCCCCTACCCCCTCACCATCCCTACCCCCTCCAATGCCCCTACCCCCCTCCCTCCCCACAACCCTTACCCCCCTCCCCACCACCCCTACCCCCTCCAATGCCGCCCCCCTCTCTCTCAACGCCGGTACACCCCCTCTCAACGCTGGAACTCCCCCCCTCAACGCTGGTACCCCCCCCCCCTCAACGCCGCACCCTCCCACTAACGCCGCACCATCCCCACTAACGCGCACCCCCCAAACGGAGGAAGGAAGGAGGGGAGGAGGAAGGAAGGGGGGAGGAGGAAGGAAGGGGGGGAGGAAGAAGGAAGGGGGGGAGGAGGAAGGAAGGAGGGGAGGAGGAAGGAAGGGGGGGAGGAGGAGAGAGGGGGGTGTGTGGGTACCGGCCTTCAGATGGAGGGGGGGGGTGTGTGTACCGGCCTTCAGAGGGAGGGGGGGGGTGTGTGTACCGGCCTTCAGAGGGGGGGGGGGGGTGTGTGGGTACCAGCCTTCAGAGGAAGGGGGGTGTGGGTACCGGCCTTCAGAGGGGGGGGGGGTACTGGCCTTCAGAGTGAGGGGGGGAGGGGGGTGTGGGTACCGGCGTTGAGGGGGGGGGTGACCTGCGTGAGGGGGGGGGACCGGTGTTGAGAGGGTGGGGGGTTGCGGCGATGAGGGGGGGGGTTGCGAGGGGGGGTTGCGGCATTGAGAGGGTGGGGGGTTGCGGCATTGAGAGGGTGGGGGGTTGCGGCATTGAGAGGGTGGGGGGTTGCGGCATTGAGAGGGTGGGGGGTTGCGGTGTTGAGGGTGGGGGGTTGCGGCGATGAGGGGGGGTTGCGGCGATGGGGGGGGGTTGCGGCGTTGCGAGAGATGGGGGCGGCGTTGGGGGGGGGTAGGGGTGGGGGGGAGGGGGGGAGGGGGGGGGGGGGTAGGGGGGGGGAGGGGGTAGGGGCGTTGGAGGGAGGTAGGGGCGGTGAGGGGGGGTGGTTGGGGTAGGGGGCAGCGGCGTACAGAGGGGGGCGACGGTGCATTGGCCCCGGGCATCCGTCGCCCCCCCCTCTCTGCACGCGCGCTGCCCCAACCCCCCACACCCCTACCACCCCCACACCTACCCCCTCCCCACCACCCCCTACCCCCCTCCAACGCCCAACCCCCAACGCCGCAAACCCCCCCACTCGCAACCCCCCCACTCGCAACCCCCCACTCGCAACCCCCCCCTCGCAACCCCCCCCACTCGCAACCCCCCCGCACTCGCAACCCCCCCCGCACTCGCAAACCCCCCTACTCGCAACCCCCCCACTCGCAACCCCCCTCCACTCGCAACCCCCCACTCGCAACCCCCCCCCACTCGCAACCCCCCCCCACTCGCAACCCCCCGCACTCGCAACCCCCCACTCGCAACCCCCCCCCACTCGCAACCCCCCCCCCCCCCCCCCACTCGCAACCCCCCACTCGCCCTCGGACACTGAACGGCGTCAACCATCATCAATGGTTGACGCCGTTTTAAAGCTACTCTGTTTTTCGCCGACGTGACCCGTGGCCACGTCGGCGGGACTTCGGCCCATGCGGGCCGGAGATTTGGTGAAAGAAAAAAATAATGAAATCCCGCCGGCGCCAGCTGTTTTCAGAGGCTGCCGGCGGGATTTGCACAACGCTGGTTTTTGGCCGGTCGGAGATTTAAAAACCCGGCGGGAGCAGGATTAACGCCGCTGCCGGCCGATTCTCCGACCCTGCGTGATGTCAGAGAATTTCGCCCAGGGCCTGTGTGTCAATCACTACCTGTCTGCATCTCATTATATACATGAGTAGATATAATGACATTTCCTCTTTTTAAAATAAATTTTGGAAAATGGCTGTATATACGTGCATGACTATGTACAAGTGGTGAATGAATGAACATATGTACATGGGAAAGTGTCTATTGTGCAGATACAGAGCAAACTGAACAAAATTTACAAGATTTAAGTCTATAGATTCAGTCTTTGTGGCGGGCGACAAATTTGTCGATCGCCTCAGAGGTGGAGGGGGAGACGCCGGCACCTGGACAGGCAGGATTGCTGCTATTTTGGTGGCCTCGTGGACAGGCGGAATCGCTGCCAGATCGGTGGCCTCGTGGTGCAAGATGTCCGGAGGAGGCATGATGACATGCAGAGAAGTGCGGTCAGGTGGTGGGCAGGGACCTTTGCGCAGCGTCCTCCTGTTACACCGTAGAATGGAGCCATCAGCCATTTGAACAACGAAAGACTTGGGGGCAGCCTGTCTGATGACAACAGCTGGGGCTGACCAACCTCCCTCAGGCAACTGGACGTGAACAACATCTTCTGGAGCCAGCGCAGGCAGATCCGTGGCATGAGCATCCTACGTGATATTCTGCTGGTCCCTGGATCGCTGCACTTTCTGCAGCGTCGTGAGGTGGTCAAGGTCTGGAACATGGATGGCTGGAACAGTCATCCTCAGGTTGCGATTCATGAGCATCTGCGCCGAAGACAAACCAGTCGACAGAGGGGTTGCCCTGTATGCCAACAGCGCCAGGTTGAAATCGGATGCTGAGCCTTCAGCCTTGCACAACAACCGCTTGACAATATGGACCCCTTTCTCGGCCTTCCAGTTTGATTGTGGGTAATGGGGACTGGAGGTGATATGACTGAAGTTGTAGGAGCGTGAAAGTCAGACCACTCTTAGCTGTAGAAACATGGACTGTTGTCATCTTACGTGAGTGGTATCCCGTGCCTGGCAAATGTCTCTTTGCAGGCTTTGATGACTGACTTGGACGTGAGATCCTACAACAGTTTCACCACTTCCGGGTAGCTGGAGAAATAGTCGACCAAGAGCACGTAACCACACCCATTTGCGTGAGAGAGATCCAACCCCACTTTAGACCACGGAGAAGTCACGATCTCGTGCTGTTGCAGTATTTCTTTGGGCTGAGCTGGTTGAAACTTCTGGCATGTTGAGAAGTTGAGGACTGTGTTGGCAATGTCCTGGCTGGATGCCAGGCCTGTAAATGCCTGCCGAGCTCGCGTCAACATTCCTTGACCCCAAGCTGACCCTCATGGATCTGTCTGAGCACCATGGTTTGCATGCTTTGGGGAATGACGATTCTATCTAGTTTAAGAAGGATGCCCTCAACAACCGTTAGCTCATCCTTAACATTGAAGGACTGAGGGCACTGCCCCTTTTTCCAGCCATGGCGCTGCAGTAGAGGATCTTTGGCAGGACTTTGCGTAGTTGGACAACTCGTTCATCAGTTGCTGAAAGGTTGCTGGTACACAACTGCACCTATGCCTCAATGTGACGAATGAAGTCGCCCTGTTCCCATGGCGTGGTGATGGATCGGATAGGGCCATTCCCACCGCTGATCAGCTCCCTAACTGGTGTGTAGACGAAGTTCAAAGTCATATAGGCGGAGACGAATAGGAAGAATTTGCTGCCGCCAATGTGTTCATTGTCATTTAAATCCTTCTGGATAATGTGGACCTAAATGGCCTGTGGTCTGTTTTACACCGTGAACTTTGGCAGACCGTATACGTAGTCATGAAACTGACCTATTCCGTCAGGAGGACCCAGCATGTTCTTTTTGATCTGGGCATACCATCTCTCGGTCGGAGTCATGGCCTGGAGGCATATGCCACTGGAGCCCAGGACGAGCAGTCGTATTGCTGGCGGAGCTCCGTCCCAAAGCCGTCCGGGCTTGCGTCTGTGGATATCTTGGTATCCTTGGTTGGGTCAAGAACACCAGTACTGGGGCTGTGGTGAGCTTCGCCTTTAGCTCAAGCCACTCCGCTTGGTGTGCGGGAAAGCCACTGGAACACTGTCGACTTTTTAACGAGATGCCGGAGGGCCCGGTGTGGGATGCGATATTGTGAATGAATTTTCCGAGAAAATTTACCATCCCGAGGAACGGAGGACCTCCTTTTGTCCTCTGGGGTCTTCATGGCATTGATTGCCAAGCACCTTGTCAGCGACAGGTTGAACGCCCTGCTGTGAAATGTGGTCACCCAGAAACTTGATAGCAGACCGACCAAATGAGCATTTGGCCCTGTTGAGCTGGAGGCCATTTCACGAAATCCTCTGGAAAACCTGTTTGTGGTGAACGATGTGATCCTCGGGAGTCGTGGACCAGATGATCATGTCATCCACATAGACTCGCACCCCCCTCGATGCCCTCCATCATTTGCTCCATTATGCGATGAAATACTTCGGAAGCTGAGATGATACCAAAAGGCATGCAGTTGTAACAATACCTGCCGAATGGAGTGTTAAGGTGCACAGCTTCCGACTGGACGCGTCCAGCTGTATCTGCCAGAACCCACGGGAAGCGTCCAGCTTGGTAAAGAATTTGGTATGAGCCATCTCACAGGTTAACTTTTCACGCTTCGGGATGGGTAGTGCTCTTGCATTATGTTGCGATTCAGGTCTTGGGATCAATGCTAATGCTGAGTGCACCAGAGGGTTTCTTGACGCAGACCATGGAGCTGACCCAGTCTGTTGGTTCCGTGACCTTTGAGATGATACCCTGATCTTGGAGCCTCTGTAACTGCGTTTTTCAGACGATCCTTGAGAGGTGCCGGCACCCGACGTGGCGCATGGTGACTGGGGTGGCATTCGGCTTGAGCTATATCTTGTAGCCCATCCCATCAAACACATTGTGATATTGCGTGAGAATGTTGTCTATCTCAGCCTGGAGATTCGTATTGGTTGAGGCAGTCACCGCTGTCGAGGACATGGCATGGACGCGCTGGACCAGATTTAGGAGTTTGCATGCGCGAGCACCGAGCAGGGATGCCTTGTGAGGCCGGACAATCTCGAAGCTGACACGAACCACTGGCAGCTATGGCATTGCCATTACAGTCAAGGAGCTGGCAGGCTAGTTGAAGAATGCGAGCTTGGTCTCGGATGCTGTCGAGGTCCGACTGTGATATGAGGTTTGCAGACGTGCCAGTGTCCAATTTAAATCGGATGTGAGACTGGTTGACTGTGATGACAGCACACCACTCGTCGTCAGGATCCACACTCAGATTGAAAGGCGGTTTGCAGGCGCGGTGGAGACCAGCTTGTGTGTGGTGATGATGCCCACCCGATATGGAGACTCGAGGCAGTCAGCATCGGGGTCCGTTGGGCTGTCGGGATCAGAATCCTGCATGCCTTGTTGTGCGCAGCGGACACATCTGCGCTGCAGCTGGGATCGCTGGCTGTTGCTCGGTGGAGCCGACCTGCAGAAAGCCGCATAATGCCCAGGCTTTCCTGTAGACATCACCTTCCTTTGTCTGGACATTGCCGCCTTAAATGGGCAGAGCCACAATTTGGACACGTCATGAAGTTGACGTCAGCGCGTTCTGTGCGCCATCGCGCATGCGCAGTGCGGTTGGCCGACGTTCGCACATGCGCATTAGGGTCTTCGGCTTCATTATCCACCCGGTCGTGGCACGCATACGTAGGTACCCGGGAAAAGCGCGTGAAACGTCCACTCTCCTCGATGCTCAGGCCTTGCATTTTTGCGATGGCCTGCACCCTTTCTGCATTGTGGGAGGCCAGTTTTGCAGTTTCTGCCGCCCTGATGCGGGAGTAACAATTTCTGACATGTTCATGGACAACGCACGTTTTGATGGCGACAGAGAGTGTCAACTGTTTGATTTTGAGGAGCTGCTCCCGCAGGGAGTCGGACTGTACCCCGAAAACAATCTGATCCCAGATCATGGAATCAGCCATCGAGACAAAATTACATGACTGCACGAGGATGCAGAGATGGGTCAAGAAGGACTGAAAAGGTTCATCCTTACCCTGAAGCCTCTGTTGGAAGATGTACCGTTCAAAGCTGTCATTCACCTCAATGTCGCAGTGGCTGTCGAATTTCAGCAGAACCATCATGAACTTCGTCTTGTCTTCACCATCGGAAAACGTGAGCAAGTTATAGATGTGGATGGCGTGATCCCCCACAGTTGACAGGAACAGCATGATCTTTCTGGCATCCGATGCTGCCTCGAGGTCGGAGGCCTTGATATACAGGAGGAACTTCTGTTTGAAGACTCTCCACTTGGCGCCGAGGTTGCCGTAGATCCGGAGTTGCGGAGGAGGCTGGATATTTTCCATGCCGCTGGATGGCGTCTTGCTGGCCGTTGCAGATTCACTCGGGGTAGGTTCGTTAGAATTAATAGCTCCCTGGTACCATGATGTGTTAAGTGAGTTAGTTCAACATTGACTGCAACTGGATGCAGTGAAACTAGAAACAGGCTTCCGACACAGGAGATTGTCCAGCACTGTTTTATTGAAATTGCTGATTGCTGTACATAATCTGCTGTGGTTGACACTGTATTAATCTAACTGATAACCTCCTACTAGCTTGACCAGACTGGCTCTCTACCACATGGAGATGATGCTCACTGGTGTGTGCACTCTAACTATCTCAGTAGCTATGTCCTGTGAGAGGGGGAGAGTCTTAATGGCCTGTGGGCTTTATAGTAGCGCTGTCCTGTCTGGTGATTGGTTGTTCTGTGTCATGTGTGTTCATTGGTTATCCTGTGTGTCAATCACTGCCTGCCTGCATCTCATTATATACATGAGTGGATATTATGACAACCAGTTCTTTAGTTTTGCTGGTATTGAGGGATAGATTGTTGTCGCTGCACCACTCCACTCGGTTCTCTATCTCCCTCCTGTATTCTGACTCGTCGGTATTCGAGATCCGGCCCACTATGGTCCTATCTTCAGCAAACTTGTTCATGGAGTTGGAACCAAATTTTGTCACACAGTCCTGTGTGTCCAGTGAGTATAGTAGGGGGCTAAGTACGCAGCCTTGTGGGGCCCCGGTATTGGGTACTATTGTGGAGGAGGTGTTGTTGTTTACTATTACTGATTGTGGTCTGTGGGTCAGAAAGTCGAGGATCCAGTTGCAGAGTGGAGAGCCAAGTCCCACGTTTTGGAGCTTTGATATCAGCTTGGCTGGGATTATGGTGTTGAAGGCGGAGCTGTAGTCAATAAATAGGAGTCTGATGTAGGAGTCCTTACTGTTGAGATGCTCTGGGGATGAGTGTAGGGACAGGGAGATGGCGTCGGCTGTGGACCGGTTGCGTTGGTATGCAAATTGCGGTGGATCAAAGTGCTCTGGGAGTAAGGAGGTGATGCGGTTCATGACCAACCTCTCGAAGCAAACCATTACAACTGAAGTCAGGGCCACTGAACGGTAGTCATTGAGGCATGTGGCCTGGTTTTTCTTTGGCGGTCTAATGGTGGTCTTCTTGAAGCAGGTGGGGACCTCGGAGCGGAGTAGGGACAGGTTAAAGATGTCCGCGTACACATCTGCCAGATGTTCCGCGCAGGCTCTTAGTGCACAATCAGGGATCCCGTCCGGACCCATCGTCTTCCAAGGGTTCAATTTCAGGTAAGCCGATCTGACTTTGGAATGGGGCATTCGACAGCAGATCGTTGGTTTCCTCCTCGAACCAAGCATAGAATGCATTGAGTTCATCGGGGTGGGGTGAGCTGCTGCTGGAGATACTGCTCGGCTTCGCTTTGTAGCTCGTTATGTTGTTTGTGCCTTGCCACAACCACCGAGAATCTGTAACGCTAGTTTGTGACTCTAGCATGGTCTAATATTCTTTCTTGGTATCCCGGATGGCTTTGCGGAGGTCGTACCTGGATTTCTTGTATAGGTCAGGGTCGCCTGACTTGAACGCCTCAGACCTGTCCTTCACTAACGACCAGAACGCAATCTTTAAATTTTTATTTGCAGAGATACATATTACATGCATGCTCCTCCAAACCCAATAACTATTGTTTTAGTCTGTTCCTAAATGAAGGAGCGCAAGTGAATCCGCAGTTAATGCCTGCTACCTCAATATAGTTAAGTATTCAATTACTATATAATTTACAGTGGGGGAATGGAAGTGACTGGATGTTCCTCAAAAGAGCTGGCACTGACTGGTTGGACTGAATGGCCTCCTTCTGTTCTCTTACATAATTCGAAAAGTAAGAATGCAGGACCATGGGAACTGAGAGGAAAACAAATTAAAAATATATTATAAAAAGCAGACAGGGGTTGGATTCTCCGATTTTGAGGTTATGTCTGGAGGAAGTGTCCAGTTTTACAATGAAAACGTTGGTGCTCCGGCCGGTGGCGGGGCGGGGGATGGGGGGGGGGGGGTGCTAGCAGCTACGCCAGGTGAAGCCCCAGGCTTTACTCGCAGATACGGATGGAGATTTGGCGGGTCCGTGGCCACGCATGCTCACGGCAGCGACCTGCGATGGCCGCGACGTACAACATGGCTGGACCCGGCCTGCCAGATAGTGTCCCCGTACCCCCCCTCACCACCCCTGGGCCACCCCTCACCAGTCCCCCAAGCCCCCGCCGAAGCCCTACCAGCCAGTGGAATGGCTATGCCCCGACTGTGGCGGCGCTGGACACAGTCCACATCTGCCTCGCGAAGTCCCCGAAAACTGTGAGGGCACGCAACTGACGCCGTCGAGAAGTCAGCCCATCGGGGGCAGAGCATCGGGGGAGGGCCTCAGGTGACATCCTGAGGCCGTCCCAATAGCGTGCGGCGTAGTCAGCGATTACGCCGTTTTTTGTTTTTTTTTATAAATTTAGATTACCCAATTATTTTTTCTATTAAGGGGCAATTTAGCATGGCCAATCCACCTACTCTGCACATTTTTGGGTTGTGGGGGCGAAACCCATGCAGACACGGGGAGAATGTGCAAACTCCACACGGACAGTGACCCAGATCCGGGATCGAACCTGGGACCTCAGCGCCGTGAGGCAGTTGTGCTAACCACTAGGCCACCGTGCTGCCCTTATTATGCTGTTTTTGAGGGGGGCGGAGCATCTGAAAATCGGCACCGCCGCTGATCATGCCGTAAAAACGAATTCTCCGGCCAAACACCGAACATGATTTCGCCGTCGACAATCAGAGAATCCCGCCCAGGATCTCAAGTGATTTTTCCGGAGCCCACAAAGAGCATTCCAGGAAGAACCATGATGAGGGGAATGAGGGATGGGTACCAAATGCAGAACTTGTCAGCGATGCCCAAGTCTTACGAATAAATATTTTTTACAAATAGAAACCGCTTTAAGTACCCCCAGAACTGTTCACCCCTCATTCTGTTTTGGGTTTCCTGAATATAAATGTAGAATGTATTCTGGAAAACCTCTGTATCTAACGTCAATCAAATTATTTTGAGTGTTTCGAATTATCTCCGACTGTCCGTTGGTTCTTCACCTTTCAAGCTCAATAACTAAGGAAACATCACAAAAATACTGCATTAAAAAAAGGCTATTGTACTTGTTTGCTTAACAATCACTGCACTTCAAAGCACTTAACTGCAGGGGAAGCGCTTTGTGATTTGAGACGCATGATTAGATCTTGATAGCTACAGGCCTTTCTTTCCACCAATTATTTACTTTCTGCCAGACTTCTCACAATCATTCTTTTGTACATTTTAACAAGAAGTTATTATAAATTATAAATCCTCCACTCTTTGGAATTAAAGGTTTTTTTTAGTGCATTTGACCCATCATCTGAACATGACAGTGGCTCTGAAATCACCAGGGACTCTTACGTTGAACTCAATACAAGCACAATTGTTGGTCAATAACTTTAATGCTTACATGGCAGGATCATAATATATCTCAATCTGTTCCATTCTTCTCTCACTACTTTCCGTGGTTTGTTAGAGGATCTGCTAGAAAATTGGAGCTTTGCTGCTGTCACGACCAGGATTGGGTAAGGTTCCCCACTTAATTCAGGCGAGATCCTGCGACTTGTCACCATTTGGCTGGCATACCCCCAAACTGTCACAAACTCGGCTGAGGAGGAATGGCTGACTCTGTCTTTATTCAACCCATCCTCTGCTGGGTAGCAACAACAGTTTAATCAAATTTCACTTGGATACCTTTACCAAACCCAATAGTTATGTTTAAAAAGGACTCCATTTAACCAGGCACTCTTGAGTAAAGACAGAATAAGTTTATTAACTACTAAAGGGTGAGGCGAAATGGTAAGACACTTGGATCAACAAATATGGATTAGAGATAAGAATTGTGTCCAATAGTAAGTAAATGTGGAAAAAAAAGATACAGAACAGTCCTTGAATTGAGAGGAGTAGATGATGATGTGTTGCTGCCATTCTGATTGTTTTCAGTATAGTTGGCCTCTGCTGGTGAAGTTTATTTTCCAATTCAGGCGTCCTGTAGTTCGGTAGTTTGGTCGAGATTTCAGTTGTTTTTCAGCTGCGATCCTTCTGCTAACTTATCGACTTTCACAGAAAGAGACAGAGTTTCAGGTGTTCCGGCAAAAGCTGGCTACCTTTGCAGGTGCCCTGCCCCAGCTGTCGTATTCCCTTTGGTGTCGCAAACTTTCAGCTGCTCAGCACACACACACATGCAGAAACACACACACACACACACATGTGGAAACACACACACATGCACACACGCAGAAATACATACCCACACACATGCCGTAACACACACGCACATACGCGGAACCACACATAAAACACATACACACACACACACACACACACATGCAGAGACACTCACATATACACACACACACGCAGAAACATACACACTCAGAAAAAGACACTCAGAAACACACACGCAGAAACAGGCAGAAACATGCACAAGCACACATGCAGAAATGTACACACAGAAACACATATCCACGCAGAAACACGCACACAAACACACACACACAGAAACACACACACCTGTAGAGAAACACATGCATACACGCAGAAACACACACACACATACACATACACACACACATGCAGAAACACACACACATACACGTGCAGAAACACATACACAAATACTCAAACACAGAATCACATGCACATGCAGAAAAACACACACATACGCAGAAACACATACACATGCAGAAACACACACAAGCAGAAACACATACATGTGCAGAAACACACACAAAAACACACACAACACACACACACATGCAGAAACCACACACATGCAGAAACATACACACACAGAAATACACACACAAACACACACACATGCACACACATGCAGAAACACAAACACACATACACATGCAGAAACACACACACTCATGTACAAACACACACACAGGCAGA
This sequence comes from Scyliorhinus canicula, assembly GCF_902713615.1. NCBI lineage: Eukaryota > Metazoa > Chordata > Chondrichthyes > Carcharhiniformes > Scyliorhinidae > Scyliorhinus > Scyliorhinus canicula. The sequence continues at coordinate 93,631,698 of NC_052160.1, read as the reverse complement.
AACACACACACACACACAGAAACACACACGCACACACACATACACACACAGACTGGCAGAGCAATACAGGCTGGTAGAAAGCAGGTTTTTAACCACCAGGTATGTGTTTTCCGAGAGGACCAGAATGCACTAGCCCAGGGTTTTACAAAGTGCGGGTCGCAGGCGTATGTCAGGAGGGTCAAGGAGCGGACTCAGTCATGGAATTCCCGTGATTATCCCGATCACAGGAGAAGCACCCAACAGCCACTACCGCCATTTTTACTGGGAATGGCAGTTGCTGCCATCTTATAAATTAGAAGGAAGTAAGGCAGTGTGCAGCCTTCCGGCCTGAAGGGGCAGCAGTGTGCAGGTCACATGCCCTGCATGAACACTTGGCGTGAAGCGCCCTCCATGTATGTGCTTTTGATGCCAAATCAAGAGGGAACGTTTGTTCAATTTTCTAGCTGCTGGCAAGCAAGGCAAGAGGACTGTGAAGATGAATCATTTTCTTACAAGTAAGAGGCGGCCAGAGACACAAATAGGAAGTGTATTTACTAGATAGGACCTGACAACTGAATCTGCTGGAGAGAAATTCTCAGGAGAGGCCAGGGCAGAACAGAGCATTTCTGGTGTTAGCCCTGTACATAGCTCCAGGGCCTCTGGTTCACAGCCCACAAAGAAGAAACTTAACTAGGGAACAAAGAAGTATAATTTCTTGAGGTATGGTTTGTCAATCGTGCCAATGCAAATAAGGATGCAAAGCCGTGTGTATTATATACAGTGAAGTGCTGACAAATGAGAGGAGAAGTTTCCAATTTTGAAAGAGAAGTGGTGGGTGAACAATTTTGTTTGAGTTTGAGAAACTGGAGTCAGTTATTAGCTTACAGCTGACCCCAAATGAAAAGACTATGCTGCAGTATAAAGGGCAGCACGGTGATACAGTGGTTAAAATTGTTGCCTCACAGCGCCAGGAGACCCAGGTTCCAGCCTTGGATGACTGTTTGCACATTCGCCCCGTATCTGCACGGTTTTCCTCCGGGGGCTCCAGTTTCCTCTCACATTCCAAAGACATGCAGATTAGGTGGATTGGCAAAGCTAAATTGCCCCTTACAGCCCAAAGCTTGTCTAAATTGCCCAAAGGTTAGGTGGTGTTATGGGGTTGCAGGGATAGGGTGGGGGAATGGGCCAAGGTACGGTGTTCTTGTAGGGATTCTATGATTGTACCTGACCTGTGACAGCATATTTAAAATATGCCAAAAGCCCATGATGCTGTCAAAATTCTGGAGTAGCATCTCTCAGTAGTGTCCAGTGCTGAGTAAAACAAGCATTTTGTTGCTATTGCCCTTCACGTCGACCTACATGTGCAAGGTTGATTTTCTGTTTTCATAAAGATAAAGACAGCACAAAGGAACTGGCTGAAGCCTGCACCTGATATGAGCATTGCCCTCTCCTCCTGTGAAGCTGATTGTAATGAGATTGTGAGGACCAAGCAGGCTCCCCTTTCACAATGGAAGTTAGCTAACATGGCTTGTGTCACAAAGGTCGTCCAACGTGTTTTGCAAAGGTTGGACATCCTGTGCTGTGAAGATATATCGCCGTAGGTCACAAAAGTCGTACGATGTGGATCATGAAGGTCAGCCAGCATGGGTCATGAAGGTCAGCCGCCGTGGGTCGCAAAGGTCGGCCAGCGTGGATCATGAAGGTCAGCCGCCATGGGTCGCTAAGGTCGGCTGGCGTGCATCATGAAGGTCGGCTTGCATGAGTTATGAAGGTCAGTCAGCGTGGGTCATGAAAGTCGCCTGGCGTGGGTCATGAAGGTCGGCTGGCATGGGTAGCAAAGGTCTGCTGGTTGGCAAAAGTGGGTCCCGGGAAAAAAAGTTTGAAAAATATTGCACTAGATTATCCAAGCCATTACACCCAGGATCTTAGAGATGAGAGTGCCATTATCTGCCTTTATCCTTATCAAAGAAGCCAATCAGCCTTTGGGTTGTTTTACAAATACTTTCTCTGCAGGCAGACGAAGGGGTACATTGGTTCCTGAGAGAAACTCCCTGCAGCCATTCTTGTCAGTGGCTAGTTGTATATTCTCAGCCAGCTTCTCTATATTTTTAAAATGTACATCTCAGGACTTTTTTAAAGTCCAATATTTCCTTGTATAATTTCAGGGTTATCCTCCATCATCATAACACTGCACACTAAGACTGGATCAAAGATAGCATTATCATCGTGGCTTTGTCCGTCATTTCATCTTCTCCCCCCCTCTCATTCCAAGACCTATGAGAAGTGGGTGAGGGTGAGGGCCCTCCGGGCATGCGAGACGTTCGCCGCTGACACCTGTCCTCCATCCTCCGGCTGGTCCTGCGGGTCCTCCCCAGGCTCCTCCTCCAGCCCCTTGTGGTCCAGCACCTCCTCGTGCTCCTCCTCGGAGGTGGCTGCATGTTCCTTCTCCTCCATATCCAGCATGTGACCCAGCCTCTGTGCCAGCTCATGGAGGGCACAGCAGACCATCACAAAGCGGGCGACCCTCTGGGAGCTGTACTGGAGAACACCATCAGAGCAAGCGAGGCATCAGAACCGCACTTTGAGCAGTCCGATGCACCGCTCAATGACAGCCCAGGGTGGCATCATGGGCCTGGTTGTATCAGGTGTCTGCATTGGTCACTGCCTCCGTACTGGTATCAATAGCCAGGGCCTACGCCTTATCCCCCAAGAGCCTACCGGCCATGATGGGGTGGTCCTTGAAGAGGCTGGGGTTCTCTGACTGCCCCAGGATGTAGCTGTCGTGCACACTCCCTGGGAAGCACGCACATACATGATCTTCATGTGGTGGTTGCACACACGCTGAATGTTCAGGGAGTGGAACTCCTTCCTTATGATGTACTCCCTGATGCCCCAGTGTGCGCAAGGCAACATGCATTCCAAATATTACCCCCTGGATTTGGGATACCCTTTGATGGTGGGGAATCCTGCTGCCCGGGCATCTTGTTGGCCCTTGCCCATGCTAAAATTTATATAGTTTGCTGCCCAGGCAAACAGGGCTTCCGTGACCTCACAAGTGCACTTGTGGGCTGCAGCTTGGAGGTGCCACACAAGTCACCATTCGAGCTTGGAAAGATCCTGAGGCATAAAAGTTCAGGACTGCAATGACCTTGATGGCCACGGAGAGTGGGTATCTTCCTCCTCCAAGTAGTACCAAGTCCGCAAGGATATTGCACAGGTGCTGCACCATCCCCTTGGTGAGGTGGAGCCTCCTGCATCATGTGCTGTCCAGCATCTGTTCAAAAGACCAGCGACACCTGTACACCTTAGGCCATTGTTGGCCTCCCGCTCTGGGTCCTTCCCTGGTCTGATGTGCGGCTAGGTCCTCCGGGTGTGGGGGGGGGGAGCCCTGCCCTAGGGTCACCGCCTCGAGCCTCTGTTGATGCCGCAGCCGTTGCCTTCTCCAGTGTCTGGCTGCCTGGCCTGCCAGCAGCACTGTGGGGCAGCCTCCACAGGGTCGAAAACATCATCCATCCAGTGCATTATCTGTAGGGAAGTGGAGAAGGTGAGAGACTGACAACCAGCGGTGTCTTCCACCTGGGACCCTCCATTCCCCCATTGCTCTCCCCCACCCCCCCTGCACCTTCCCCCCACACCCACCTCCCCTGCCATCCAACACACCCTGCCCATACACCCTGAACACAGTGGGTGCCCCTGGTCACCGGACTCCAGGCCCTGTACCCCAGTCACGAGCGCATACTGTTACCTGGAACAGGCACTGGTCTGTTCCTCGGTGCGCACACCCACCTGCTGGTCGCAGAAATATCCCTGGTGTTGTGGCTCATCCCCTCGGTGTTCGGACATTGGCCGCCATGTCCATGGTGTTGCTTCCTGCAGTGTCCAGGCACAGTGTCCAGACATCGCGGCCTGATTGGCAATAGCGTCCACATACTGCATGGCACACCTACCCATGGGAATCCATTTGGGGGTGTGAAGTGCTCACTCAACGACGATTGCCAATACCCTATTAGCAACAGCCTTCAATCACGCTACCAAAGGCCTCCACTGTCAGTGGGAGTTACGGTTGGCCGGTGGGACAGACAAGCAGGGGCTGGCTTTGAACCCGTTCTGGGTACACACGATCCAGGGGTGGCATGGCAGACCCGCAGGCACTGAGACACCTACCTACCTCCAGCCCAGAGGTGAGCCCCCACAGATGGCAGTTCACCCACCCCCCCCCCCCACCACACACAAGGCCACCCCCCCCACAGGGCCCCCCCCCCAAGCATTGGGGCTGCAACCCCTGCGCCCCTGGGCTTATAGACCAGGAGCAAAGCTGGTTACTCACCTCCGCAGATCCCAACAGCAGCCATTCCACCAGCTTCATGTTTTTAAAAATATGTACTATTGCGTGCCCGCGTGACTACTTGCTGGGGAGGCGGTTAGATCATGGGAGACCATTAGATACGGGGTTATTCCCGTTAATTGTATGGAGATTGGCTTTAAGTAGCGATTATTGGTTTCTCACCCTACCATGGCGGGTTCCTGATTTTATCAATGGGAGTGGTCCGGTTAGATTGCAAACTGACCACCACCCGGTGCGGCAGGGCCGGCCCCAGGTACCGGCAACTCGGGCAGTCGCCCGGGGCGCCATGTGCTAGGGGGCGCCAGAGACTCGGGTCCCGCGCATGCGCAGTTGGGCCGGTGCCAACCAGTGCATGCGCGGTGGCTGCCCTCCCCCAGGGCGGCCCCCTCCGCCCACCCCTCCCGCCCCCCCCTCCGGCCGCCCCCCCCTTCCGGCCGCCCCCCCTCCGGCCGCCCCCCCCCTCCGTCCTCCCCCCCCTCCGTCCTCCCCCCCCTCCGGCCCCCCCCTCCTCGGCCCCCTCGGCCCCGCCCACCGCCTCGGCCCCGGCCCCCCCCTCGGCTCCGCCCCCTCGGCCCCGCCCCCCCTCGGCCCACCCCCGCCTCGGCCCCCCCCCCCCCGAAGGGCGCTGAAGTTCAGCTTGCCCGGGGCGCCAGCAACCCTAGGGCCGGCGCTGCGGTGCGGTTCCCCATTTTGGCCTCTCCCGCAATCTAATGGCCATGTCGCACTTGAGCGAGAGCGCGTGGCGACCGTAAAATCGCGCCCATTGTTTCTTTCTTGTCACTGGGTCAAAACCTTGGCTGTATCTACACCATGTGACCTACAGCTGATCAGAAAAGTGGCTCCTCACCACTTCCTTAAGAACAATTAGGGATGGACAATAAATGCTGATATCCTCCCCCGTGAGCAACAAATTAAGAAAACAACTTTACAAAGCTATCCTCTGAATGTCATTGTTGTAGGAGTGAGAAGTGGCTTCTGTGTTAGTTAACAGTCACCTCATTGAGCAAGATATCCAGCTTTAAAGTGAACAATTGACAGGCATGATGTGTCACCTGTAGCTGCACTTTCATAAACTGAGACCCCCTTCAGCCTTCTTAGATGTTATATCGAAGAATTACAGTGGAGGAATCCATAGAGTCCTGGCCAATATTTACCCTTTAAACAACATCACATGAACAGATTGAGTGGTCGTTATCACATTGCTGTTTGTAAGAGTTTTATGTGCATGTAGTAATCCACGGGAGGCAGGAGTTCCGTCACCACACCAATACTTATTTACAACAACGATATTACAGAAGCAGCTACAAACAGTGCTGCTAGCAGTCCAGTCAACTTAAGACTGGCTCACAAAGCTACACAGGTGCTTATTTGGGCCCCCTCCATGAGCTATCAATGAGGGAGCTCATACTCCAATTGGCCAACCAATAAAGCCAATTGGAGTTCATTACAGTGCACATATTGACTGCTGTATTTCCTGCATTACAACATTGGCTACATTTCAAAAGCAATTCAGCGACTGTAACAACACTTTGGTGTACCCTGCCGTCCTGAAAGTACAGAAACAAGTTTTACTTTTAAGAAATCTTGATTCCATTCCTTAACTTTTAACAAATTGCAACCTTTACTTCAGAATAGAATTAACAAATCATCCATAGACAGTATTGAGACATTGTCACCTGTTCAAGGAGCTAACCCCCTATCCTTGTTCTCATGGGAATGATACTGGTAGAATCAGCAGACAGTTGGGTATCTCGGGATCACAAAACAGTGTCTGCAGAAATTGAACATTTAAAATGCTGGAAACTCAGCAATACACTTAATCAATTACTTAACTGTGTAGAACCAGTTCTGAGCCATACTGTTTTAGATTGGCTGGTTTGCGCAGACTATAAGCTTTATCCAACAGTAAAGAACCTTCTGAATGAGCCATGTAAAGGCATCAATGCCCTCTTAATCATTGATATGCATTATTACATTATGTTCAATTTTGTATGTAGTAACTTTTAATATCCTCAGACTAATAATGCTTATCTGGCTGTGAAATCAAACCTCTGTGAAATATTTCTCAGCATCTTTTTTCCCATATGTTGTCAGTGGATAACCTTCTTAATGAAGGTAGAAAATGTCATGCAATTCAAAAGACTATTACAAGGTTTATTCACAGTCAAATGCTGGTGGATGCCTACTTTTAAGAACCTGTGGACAGGGGTATATCATGGAACAGAAGTAAACCGTGCAACTGATTGACCCTGTTCCAGCATTCAATTAGAGCATGGCTGATCTTAATTCTACCTACACACATTGGTTCATACCTTTGCCGAACAAAAATCGATCACAGAATCCCTACAGTGGAAAAGGAGCCCATTCAGACCATCGCGTCTGCACTGACTGTCCAAGAAAACACCCCACTAGGCCCACACCCCTGCCCCATCCCTGTAACCCTACCTCATCTTTGGACATCAAGGGACAATTGATCATGGCCAGTCCACCAAGGTTCGAATTGAACCAGGGTCCCTGGCACTGTGAGGCAGCAGTGCTAACCATTGTGCCAACGTGCCACCCCCAATCTCAATTTTGAAATTACTAATTGATGGAGCTGTTCTGGGGGCAAAGATAGCCTCGATCCTTTTTGTGGAAAAGCTCTTCCAGATATCACCCCTGTACAGGTTAGCTCTATTTGTCAGGTTTTGTCCCCTTTCTCTGCATGCCGAAGCAGAGGAAAAGTTTTTTCTCTGTAACTTTAACCACTTTAACCACCTCTTCCAGCGCTTCTTCAAGTCAGAGCAGAACCAGGAGTACTCCTCGTGCACCTTCCATCCATCCATATTTGGAAATTACAACTTGGAATCCACAAACGATTACGGCTCCATGATTTGCATAATGAAGAAGCTGCCTGCCTGGTTCAGCTCCCATTTCCAGGCCCATCTGAGAATTGAATCAGAAGGGCCTGGGGCCACTCAGGGTGGTGGATGTTTGCCTGTCATTATCAATTGCTGGCCACCCTTGTAAATAGGTGTTGAAAATTACTCCCTGAATGTTCCACTCCTTTGCTTTTCTGACTCATATTCCAACTGCTGAGGCAAAAGGGCAGTTTGAATTACTTTTCATTTTTATCTGCCCATGGTGGAACTGGAGTCATTCAACTTACATCAATTTGCTTTTCCTCATCCATCAATTTTCCCACCAGGCCTGCCACTCAAAATAGGCAAGGTTTCAACCTCCCACAGCACTGCCCCCTCCTCCCCCCCCCCCCCCCCCCAACCACCTCGCCAAGCAGCCTCTGTAAAAAATATTACTGGCTCAAATGTTGGCATTGACTTTTTGTTACCAGAGCTCCTTCAACAGCACTCCCCAAACCCATGGCTGCTACTATCCAGAAAGGAAAGGACAGTATGGGAACACCGCCATCTGGCAGTTCCCCTTCCAAGCCATGCACCATCCTGACTTGGAAATATATCACCATTGCTTCACTGTCGCATAGTCAAAATCCCAGAACTCCCTCCCTAACAGCACTATTGATTTACCTACACCACATGGATTGCAGAGATTCAAGAAGGTGGCTTACCATCACCTGCTCGGGGTAATTAGGAATGGGCAATAAAGGCTGGGCTAGCCAGCGACACCCACATCCCTTGAATAAATGAAGAAATGCATAGATTTTCCAAGTTAATGTAAGATACTGTAGGGGTAGGATCTATCAGTCACGTTGCGCCCGAAAAGTAGTGCGGCACGGCACAATGCGACCACTAGATGCCAGGAGATCCCACTTCCGGGATCTACCCAGTTTGCCACGCCTCGCGAGATCTAGCATGAACAGCTAGTCTCACTCTACATGCATTCCCGACGTCTAACGAAGATGTGGGGCGCGATTCTCCGCCCCCCACGACGGGTCGGAGAATAGCGGGAGGGCCTTCCCGACATTTTTCCCGACCTCCCGCTATTCTCCCCTATCCGATAGGCCGAGTTCCCAGGCCTTTACGGCCGTTTTCACGAACTCCAACACACCTGCTCTCACCGTTCGTGAAAACGGCCGCAAAGTGCCGTTCTCGAGAACCATGGCACCGATTGGCATGGCCGCACCACGGCCGTGCCAAGGGTGGCATGGGCCCGCGATCGTGCCCACCGATCGCGGGCTGCGGGTCCGAACCCCGTGCACTCTTTGTTCCTCCACCGCCCCGCTGGATCAGTCCGCGGGGCGGCTGAGGGGCACAACGGCCCACGCATGCGCGGGTTTCACGCATATGCGTGATGATGTCTCCGCGCATGCGCGGGTTGGAGCCGTCCAATCCGCGCATGCGCGGCTGACGTCATCGTGTGCGTCAGCCGCCGTTACCCTTGGCGCGCGGGCTTAGTGAAGTTCGCTAAGCCTGCGATGCCGTGGTTCACGGGGCCCCGCTGCTAGCCCCAACCGGATCAAAGATAACATGAATTCGATTTGATGATTTCCTGAAGCTTAGCGATCATAGACCATAGAATTTACAGTGCAGAACGAGGCCATTCGGCCCATCGAGCATGTACCGGCCCTTACAAAGAGCACCCTACTCAAGCCCACATCTCTACCCTATCCCCGTAATCCAGTAACCTCCACTTAACCTTTTGGACACTAATGGCAATTTAGCACGGCCAATCCACCTAACCTGCACATCTTTGGACTGTGGGAGGAAACCGGAGCACCCGGGGTAAACCCACGCAAACACGGGGAGAACGTGCAGACTCCGCACAGACAGTGACCCAGCCAGAAATTGAACCTGGGACCCTGGAGCTGTGAAGCAACTGTGCTAACCACTGTGCTACCGTGCTGGCCCAAATTGGCAAACTCTGGGACTCAAGGTGATTCTGAGTCACAAAGTTAATGTACTGGTGACCATGGGCAATCAAGCTTCATCAATCACCATTCGTAATGCTCTGGCCCTTCATTTAAGGTTGTTCCCTATTAGAGGCCCAAAGCTAGCAACAGCTTAGAAATTGTGAACTATTACAACATGACTGCTGAAAGGGTGGCAGCATTCATAGAATCATAGAATCACAGAATTTACAGTTCTGAAGGAGGCCATTCGTCCCATCGAGTCTGCAGCGGTCCTTGGGAAGAGAACAATACTCAAGCCCACAACTCCACCCTATCCCAGTAACCCAGTAACCCCACTTAAACTTTTTGGACACAAAGGGCAATTTAGCATGGCCAATCTAACTGACCCGCACATCTTTGGACTGTGGGAGGAAACCGGAGCACCCAGAGGAAACCCACGCAGACACGGGGAGAAAGTGCAGAATCCACACAGACAGTGACCCAAGCCGGGAATCGAACCTGGGACCCAGGAGCTATGAAGCAATTGTGCTAATCACTGTGCTACCGTGCTGCCCCTATTCCCATGTCTCAATGTCTCAATACTCAAGCAGTGTCAGGTCAGTAATCACTTTTCAGATTTTGCATGCACTGTTGCTCCATTTTAACACCAACAGCCAGCAGGTATCTTGCACATAATCTGAATGGTAATAATTATAGCTGTTCCACTCAATAAAAGTTTGCCACAATATTAAAGATGGTCCCACATTTTAATTAGCTCATAAAACACATCATCAAATAATTAATGGCCAATGTAATATACTCAGTACAAATCGTGGAAGATGGCAAGGCAAATTGAGAAATTAATTAAGAAGGCATATGGGATTCTGATTGTTATAAATGGAGGCCTAGAATACAAACGCTGCAGATTATGAGGAACAATGAGGTTCAATGGAGATATAATAGAGGTGTTCAAAAACATGAGGGTCTGAAAAGAGTAGCTAGAAATGGATACATTGGAAGAAGGCTTCAAATCTGCAGGGTGCACATTTAAATTGAATAGCAAAAGAACCAATGGTCGCAACAAGAAAACTTTTTTTTACACAGCGAGAGGTTACAATCAGGAATCCATAACCTGAGAGTGTGGTCATTGCACATTCAATATTGTGGCTTTCAAAAGGCAAATGGATCAGCACTCAAAGAATAAAAAATTTGCTAGTCTACAAAGAATGAGGGAATGGAACTAGCTAACTGCTTCTTTGCAGTGGGCCAGGATGACCACAACAGAAATAGCCTCCTCCTGTGCTGTAACCATTCTATGATTCTGTACTCTATGGTTCTATGATTCTCGTAGCGCCATCAAGGTAGGCCAGGTTGCAGTGTTGATGTGATTAACAAGAGGAGGGTTCCTCGGCATACAACTGTGAATGATTTCCTAAGTTGCACTCTTTAAAGGATTGCGTGAAATGATGCTGCGTACAGCACATTGTGGGAATCCTTGCCTCATTTTCGTGTGGATAAACAAAAGCACATTATAATAATACCTCAACCTCAAAATGGGCACATTGTAACATGTAAAAGGAATGATTATTATCCCAATTGACAAGGTTCGGCACGTCTCTTCTGTGTATGATGAGCCTGAGTTTGTAAGTTCAAAATTCCGGAGTCTGTCACTGAATCTTACTATTGTAGAAGTTTCAGAAAATTATACAAAAAATATGCCACAAACCTCCAAACTATTCTGTAGATCATTAAATGTTGGGCAAGTTTACTTATGGTAATACTTGTCTTTCCGTTGCCTCCAAGATATATAATATCTATTTGTAACATATATATAGTACCATTATTTGATGTTCCATGTTGTGTTAGACTGTTGCGCTCCAGGACATTAAAATTGTTCCCTATTTACATCAACACCGCTACACAATGCCATTCAAACTTGACAGCATTATCAAACAGGACAGCATGACAGTTAACATTAACATAACTACAGGCCACAGGTGCACAATACTTTTCGTTGGCCTAGAGCAAAGTTATTCAAAGTACACCGAGCAACACTGCTTCCAAATTAATCAGCGTGTCGCCATTGCAAATGTTGAGGGTGGGGGGGCGGGGGGGGGGGGGGGGGGGGGGGGGGGAGAGAGAGAGAGAATTTCTCATCCCTGAACTTTAAATCTTTGGTTCAGTCAATCCCAAAGATTCCACCTGGACCACAAGGCTGAGTCCTGAGCTAAGTGCTCCCAGTTGTCAGACAATTGGAAGCTCAGAGTCTCTGACAGTCGTGTCATTAATTTAAATTAAGGGGAAGTCAAGGTCTGTAGACCTCGAATTTCCCAATAGGTGCTCGCTATGAGCATCGCTTTTCATTGGCAATCAGGAAGTGAGTCCTTATGTGCAATGAAACTTTTAAATCTATTCGCTGAAGAATGTGTCTACAGTTTCACGGATACACCAGACAGAAGAAATCTTCCCAAAGGTCAGTACATAAACATTGACTATGAAGAATTACATTTTGTCTGAGAATTTTACATTTATATTACAACTTTATATCTTGAATTGCTTTTCAATTGAAGAAACAGACGAGGCCTTTTGGTCCAGCATCAGCTTATTTCAATTGCTGCAAATGTCATCGTTTTCCCACATTTTCACAAAATATTTCCGAAAAATCATTTTGGGTTGCATATCAAAAACTTGATGTCATGAAATATGCAAATTAGATTGGGCTGCTTAGACTGAAATGGATGTCATCTGATCTACACATTGTGATGAATTGAGCTTAAAGGTAGTCAAGATCCTGAATATTGCTGAGAAGAGGCACCACAAGCCTCAACCAATCAGAGTCAACTTGCTAACCAATCAGCAACCTTGTCTCCTGCAGTATGAATTGTGTTTATTTGAAATTTGGTATTCTTTTGTTTGTCCTGATGAGGGGAAGATGGAAAGCTTCAGCAACAAATCCCTCTTTCCGACAATATTCACATTCAAAAACAATATGACGTAATGAAATAACCTTCCCCAACATGTGCCGGAAAATGACTTTTCCTATCACAGCCCCTTCTTTCACGGGTCCAAGAACACAGCCCTGATTTTTCTCAGATTATTTATGCTTTGTGTTATTTTTGTATCTGACGAACCTTTAGGCTTCACATATTTATTGAATGGTACATTACTGCACCAACTATTTTAGCCTGTAATCTAATCAACAATTAATATCAACATTGTAAAATGAGCTTGACGTTATAGTGTGAAATGACACTTAAAATAAGAAGCAGAATGAAAGATGGTTCACTTCTAATCCCTGCAAAAAAGGCAGATTACAAGAAAAAATACAGCCTTCTAAACATAAGAGGCAGCATCTACTTACAAGAACTGACATGAAGTTATTGAAAGTGACAATAGTTATATAAAGCCCTAAAATCTAACTGTACAGCTGGTATAAAAACATGTTGTTAGAAAAAAAAGGTTGTTGATTTGATGTAGAATTACTGCACTGTCTGTCTGCTGTTCTATCCTTCTTAAATCATAGGCAAAACTAAAATACTCTAAACACAGAAAATAACATTTGGAATGAGTACTTTAAAAAATATATTCCAGTGATGGCTAGGCCCAACGTTTGTTGTCCATTCCTAACTGCTCTTGAGAGGGCTGCGGTGAGCCACCTTCTTGAACTGTTGCAGTTCAGGTGGAGTAGATGCACCCACAGTGAGTTCCAGGTTCTGTCCCAGTGGCAATGAAGGAATGGCAATATAGTTCAGGTCAGGGTGGTTTGGAAAGGAAATTGCATGTGATGGTGTTCTCATGTGGCTGCTGCCCCTCTAATTCATACAAGAGCAGATGCCACACAACCGCCATAATGCCTCAACAGCCTTCTCCTCAATTGTGAGCTCCTTCTCAGGGCAGGGAGAATGGACAGTGAGATACAGCTGGAAGGAGATGAGACCCTCAGAAAGGGTTTACAGTCATAGGATCAGCTCGCTGGATTTGCCGGAGCACCAGTGCCTCATGAACCTCAGCTGTCAGGATATTGTTGACATCTTGAGCCTCGTGGAACATGACCTTCTCCAGTGGGCCAGGTGGGCACAGATTGCCAGGTGGCAATAAGGCGCTCGGTGGGTTACCTGTCCACCATTCCCATATCCACCACCTCTGGGACACTGCCTCCCTGTCAAGTTATGTAAATTGTACGTTGTCTGCTCCCTCAAGTAGAGGAAGCAAAGAGTTAGGAGCATGAGGCATGGATTATGTGGAGAGGACGGAAGGGCAACATTTGTGGAAGGTGACTTTGAGGCATGGGTGTGAGAGGGAAGTAGGATGAAGTTAAGTGTGAAGGTTGGGTGTTTGGATAGAATTTTGATGAGATGCCTGAGGAGAGAGGAATGTGCAAAAGTGCAAGCTGCATTGTGCTGAGCAGTTCTCTGAGAATACTGTGCAAGTCAGAGTGTGGGACTTGGCCCCAGGAAGTGTTATGCCATTCACACCCTACCTTCCTGAGTTTCCTTATCCCTTTGATGGACTACGACCAGGCGGACCACGTTCCTGCTCCTGACCTATGGCCACTTGTTTGGAGAGTTTGTCCTTTTTCTTCTGTCCTTGGGGAGAGTTTGCCTCACTGCGACTTCCCAGATCCTTCAGCAGGACTTCCAGAAGAGTGAAAGACCCAGGCAGCAGCGTTCCCAGGTGTCCACCCCAGTCCTGTGTTTGCTGCCGCTTCAAAGATTCAATCAGAAATCCTTCCTTTGACAACAAAATAGATGCATCACCCTGGCTGCCTTTCTAATTAGTTGAGGAACTCAAAAGCATGGGGTGAAGGCTATTGCTCTAGGGAAGGGCCTTGGTGAAGCCCAACCATTAAGAAATCAGTTCCCAACCTGAAAATGGTCCCATCTTTCCTTTAAGATTAAGTGGACAATGCTCCTCCTATGGTTGCCAATGCTCTCCACCACGACAGTTTCCCACACTTAATGAATGGCCCCGATGTAGATTAATGGATAGCAATTGATTAGTCAACAACAGGCACTGCTGTATCACATGACTATCAGGATGGTAGTCTTGAATTGGTCTCTTTCAACTTTCTATGTTCATAGAACCCTGCAGTGCAGAAAAAGGCCATTTGGCCCATCGAGTCTTCAACGACCCTCTGAAAGAGCACCCAACTGGACAAACTCCCCCAAGCTATCCCAATAACCCCTTAATCTAATTTACACATCTCTGGGCACTAAGTGGCAATTTATTGTGGCCAATCCACCTAACCTGCACATCCTTGGATTGTGGGAGGAAACCAGAGCACCCTGAGGAAACTCAGGCAGTCATGGAGAGAACGTGCAAACCCCACATGGACAGTCACCCAAGGCCGTAATTCAATCCGGGCCCCTGATGCTGTGACGCAGCAGTGCTAACATTTGCTGTGTTCCTGCATTCCATTTTAATTTGTGAAGTATTTAAGATGATTCATTGCTATTTAATAGCTAGAAATACATTATATATCTGTTCAGAGCATTTAACATGTTCAAAATAACTCCTTTGTATTCCTAGGGGGAGGTAAGTTGTGCAGAGGATTCCAAGGACTCCAAGAGCATTTCAAATTGTGTTTGAATTATATGGAGTGATTTCCAAAAACTAATCTGAAAATTAATACATTTTGCTTCGAGTGTGCAGTGAAATAAGTTTCACATTGGAACGGAGACCTGCTGGGAAACACAACCTGAATGTAACTGGTTCTTCACAGTTATTAGAACATAGAACAGTACAGCACAGAACAGGCCCTTCGGCCCTGGAAATAAAAACAAGGAATGCTGGATAAACTCAGCAGGTCTGTGGCAGCATCTGTGGAGAGAGAAACAGAGTTAATGGTTTGAGACCTTATAGCTCTTCCACAGGACTGAGGAGGGATAGAAATGTGATGAATTATAGAATCGGAGTAGGGGGGTGTGTGGAGGAGGTGGGGCAGAATAGAAGGTCAGAGATAGGTTGGGGCTCAGGAGAAATTGACAAAGATGTCATGGACACAAAACACAAGGAGTGTTGCCATTCTTACTATGGAGCTTAGTTCGAGATTGGGAAATTCCACCCAAACTCAGTTGGAACAGGCTGTAGGGGGCCAAGACCATTGCCACAAAGAATAAGTCCCCAAATAAACGTCTAAGCAGGGGGAGGGGGTGGGGGGTCAATCAACAGAAAGGGGATGGGAAAGGGGTGGGGAAGAACTGCACATCTGTGATAGATGACAATCACCTTTTGTAAAATATGTCTTCCAATAAAGTATCTTAAAATAATGAAAAAGGGGGGCTAAGGAGAGGGGTTAGGGGGCCGATTCTAATGGACCGCTCTTGTAAATTGTATCCGATCCACATACCTTTGTTTATTGTACAATGTATAAAATGAAAAACTTCAATAAAAACTATTTTTAAAAACTTCACCTGTTCCTTCCAAATACTTACCATGTCATGTTTCAAATGACTCAGGTACAATATCCAAAAATGCTTTTTCAAAAAATCTTTTTTACATTTTAATAATAACTATATCCAATGTTTCCCCAGTGAAGAGTTCCATAACTTGACCCCTCATTCACTCAATCTTAAATATTTTATGAGCTAGATTTCCTTTTCCCAATTGAGGTGAATGCTGATCCTATTTACGCTGAAACCCCAGAAGGTGTGGAGCAGCTCAATGGGCTCCAGGACAGTCCATACTAATGATCCTACTATTCTGATTCTTAAAGGGGGTGAGGGGGGGGAGTAAAGGGTAACTGCAGGGGTGGGAAGAGGAGCCAGGGTGCCGGATGGGAGGTGCAGGGAGGCACAGGGAACAGGGGGTGAGGCAGGGTGTGGGGGTAGAGGAATTAGAGAATATGAGTGGCATTGGTAGGGAATGGAGGGAGGAACCCAGGGGGGAGCCAGGGGAGAGGGGTCAGTGGTGTTAGACCCCGGCAGATTGCGAGAGAAGTAATTTAAGTGTTGAAATGTTTTAAATTGTGCCATAACTGGGGCAGCGCGATAGCATGGTGGTTAGCATAAATGCTTCACAGCTCCAGGGTCCCAGGTTCGATTCCCGGCTGGGTCACTGTCTGTGCGGAGTCTGCACGTCCTCCCCGTGTGTGCGTGGGTTTCCTCCGGGTGCTCCGGTTTCCTCCCACAGTCCAAAGATGTGTGGGTTAGGTGGATTGGCTATGCTAAATTGCCCGTAGTGTCCTAAAAAGTAAGGTTAAGGGGGGGTGTTCTTGGGTTACGGGTATAGGGTGGATACGTGGGTAGGAGTGGCGTGAGCATTGCTCGGCACAACATCGAGGGCCGAAGGGCCTGTTCTGTGCTGTACTGTTCTATGTTCTAATAACTGTTTTAAAATATTTTAAACCATAATTTCAAAAATCATCTGTAATTGTGGACTTCGCAATAGAATATGTTCAAAAGAATCACGTTCCTTGTAAATAGAATGGACAATATCTGAGCACGTAAACTGTGTTCAACTGATGAAATTCCTTGCAATGCTGATATTGACATCAGTTGAATCTTGTAAAAGCCATGGGCCAGGATTCTCCCTCCTGGGGACTAAGTCCCCAAGCCGGCGGGAAAACCGGCGCCAACCACTCCGGCATCAACAGCCTCCGAAAGTGCGGAATTCTCTGCATTTTCAGGGGGCTAGATGGACGCCGGAGGGTTTGCTGCCGCTCCAGCTGACGCCGAAGGGACGGCACGAGTTTGCGTATGCGCCGAAGGGCCGGCGTGATTCCGCGCATGCGCAGACCTTCTGGCGTATTTTGGCGCATGCGTGGTGGGTTCTCTTCTCCGCGCCGGCCATGGCGGAGCACGGAAGAAAGGAGTGCCCCCATAGAACAAGCCCGCCCACAGATCGGTGGGCCCCGATCGCGGGCCAGGCCACCGTGGAGGCATCTCCTGGCGCAAAATGTCCCTACGACCCCTCAGGAACCCCGGAGCCTGCCCGCGCCGCCAGGTCCTGCCGGTAAGGGACCTACTCTGATTTACGCCGGTGGGACCGGCTACAGGTGGGCGGGACTTCAGCCGATCACGGGCCGGAGAATTCGGCCAGCCCCGGCGCCCATTGAGTCGCGCCGGACCCCGCCATTCTACAAGGCGGGCGGCGTGACTCACGCCGGGCCGTTTTTTTGGGGGGGGCAGGAGAATTGGGAGGACGGTGGGGGCGGGATTCACGCCGACCCCCAGTGATTCTCCCACCCGGCGGGGGGTCGGAGAATCCCACCCATGGGCTTTGCATGGGCACAATTGACAAAACCATACTTCTTTATTCCCGAATTGAGTTTCTTCTTTGTAGGCTGTTACCCAAAGGCCCTGGTGCTATATACAGAGCTAAAACAAGTGCTGCTCTGTCTTGAGCAGCTCAGCACTCTCCAGCAGATTCGGTTGTGAGATCCTGTCCAGTAGGTGCACTGCCTATTTGAGTCTCTGACCATCACTGACTTTTAAGAAAATGATCCGTCTTCACAGTCCTCTTGCCAGCAGATAGAAAATAGAAGCAACTCTGCTCCATGATTTTGCACCAAAAGCATGTACATGGAGGGCGCTTGACGTCAAGTGTACGTGCAGGGCACATGACCTGCTCTCTGCTGCCACTGCTGGCTGGAAGACTTCACACAGCCTCATTTCTCTTCATTTTAAAGCCGGTGGCAGCCATTGGGCGCTTCTCCTGTGATCGGGACCACTGTAGGAACAGCTCGACCGATTGCTCCACGACCCTCCTGACACCTGCTCCCAACCTACCCATAGGTCGCAACCGGCACTTTGAAAAACCTTGATCTAGAGGAGGTGTAAATGGTATCAGCAAAATCAATCCTGCAAGTTGCCATCAAAAACAACCTAACAAACAAGAAGAATGGGCTCCGAGGTTATAATCTGAAATTGTCAAATTCAATATTGAGTTGAGAAGGCTGTAAGAATACTTAATCGAAAAATAAAAGTGTTCCTGTTCCTTGAGCTTCTGTAGCGTTTCATTAGGACGGTATAGAAGACCAAGGACACAGAGGACAGAGTGGGGCACAGAATTAAAATGACAAACAAAAGCAAGGTCACACTTGTGGATTGAACTGTGGGGTTCCACAAAGCGATTTCCTAATCCGCATTTGATCTCACCAATGTAGAGGAGGCCATGCCATGTATAGTGACTGGAAGGATGCCACATTGAAGGATTTTCTGACATTGGCGCAGTTTTGACCTGAATGGCTGTTGGTAGGTTTTGGATAAGCCAACATGAACATGAAAAAGATGCACACTCATGGCCCAACCGCAGTCCATTGGCAACTTTGACATTCATCTGCAGTGAAACTACTCAATTTACTCGTGTGCTGGACATATCTACCCACCCAAGAAATAAATCTGAATAAAATAGATGCCATGAATTCACCCAGATGAAAGATGAATTGTTTGTCTTGATGAAGGTATCATTCACTTTCCATCTCGGGGCTAGATAACATGGACCATGCCAAGTTACCTCGTCTCGACCAATAGAACCAGAGGACTGTTGCACGTTTTACTATGGGCGTAAAACGCGTTTATTGGAGTGTATTAACACGCCTCCGTATTCGACGTGTGCTTAACACTACTAGGCTCTGTTGTATGTAATTATTCAGCTCTGGGAGTCGCCAGTTGCCGTATAGACAACGTCACAAGTATTCCAAGGTCAAGTTCAAAGTAATAAAGACGATACACCGATTAGTAAAGTTCAAACGATCAATATTTATTATACAGTTATAATAAATACTCATGCACACACTAAGAGACTAAGCTATAACTAAACTTAAGTGAACAGAATACTTATCTAACAGGAACAGGCAAGGTCAGAGAACGAGGCCTTCGTCCTGGTCTTGTACTGCAGCCTTCAGCAAGCGTTCTGGTACTGGGGGTCTAGTGGGCTTGGATCGCGTAGCAAGCGTTGAACTTACGGTTTCGGCGGCTGGTGCTCAACAGCTGGAGTTAGGATGCAAGATGTCAGTCAGGGCCGGAGCACGGGTTTTAACAGACCAGGCTCTGTGGGGAATTTGCCTTTATACCCCTCTCTAATGTCCTTGCCCCCTTCTAGGCGGGCTCTACCTTTCGGTACTGATTGGAGCGTTTCCAAACGGTTACCTTCGAAATCCTCCAATGCGGGGGCTTTCCTCGATGTTGGGGGGTGGTTTCGATATTCGTTACTCTGGTGCCATCCTGTCTGCACAACCAATTAAGTGTTACATTGAGATGGAAATGTTGCCATTGTTTGTGCCTGGATCTGGGCTGCCTCATCAGAATGCTAAGCGCTTTGCCATTAACACCTTTGGCTTGGAGATCTTGCACCTGGCCAGAAACTGGTTTGCTGCTTGCAAAATGCTAATTAGTTGAGAGCAGGCTGTCTGTTCTCACTAAACAGGCTTTTCCTTCTGTCTTCCATTTTACTTTGGCTCAGTGTCCATTTTGCGTGGCCAGCATGGCTACATTCCCTCCTTGTGATCCTCACAATCATACTATTGTGAAGGATCACCTATGTACGTTGCCTTCCTTGTGTTCTGACCTCTTGCCAGTTCCTGTTCTACTCTATCCTAAACTATGGGAGGAAGAGAAAAATTTTTTTTAACTAACATTTCTACTTGGCCCTATGTCAAAGGGACATGCATTACTACAACTGGGAACCTCTACCTATCACTATTAACCTTAACCTTAACTTAACATTTCATCACTCTAAAACCTTAATCATTCACACCACAACATCACACTTCCCAACTCGGCAGTCGAGTATGGAACAATATAATACATGGCTGAACTTTTTATTTACAGAGTGTTGTAATCAGTGAGGGGTTGAGGGGTTTGGTGGAATCCGAAGATGGGGGATTGAACTCTATAGATGGGTGAGGTGCTGGAACGAGAGGCTCTCCTCTTCCATTTCCTCAACCTGAGGGTCTGTACTAGTATGATGAGGATCGCGATCACCAACAGTGATTCGATTATATAGGACATGGAGTACCACGTCATGAATTTAGTGCACCAGGTCTGAACCTCGCTGATCAGAGCTGAGCACTGGGGGTTTGCTGTAATTGAAACATTTACGGTGGGGGTTGTGGGGGAAACGTGTCTTGTTTCCACACATATACACATAACATTTAGAAACAATAGGTGGGTTTCCATCATTTTGCTGTTCTTCTTCTTTCTCTTCCTTCTTCCTCCGGTATTGACAATCCTGGCTTCGACCTCTGTCTCGACCTTTGAAACCTTTGGGATCAAGCACAGTATCTGTCAATACACAGTTTAAGACCTTTACTTGTTAGTGCATCTGTCTTTCAAAACCCAATTGACCCTTTAAAATGACTGGCTAAGTCACACCCTGTGACTCCCCTCATTTTTTTTCAAAAAGCGAATTTAAAGACCAGCATACACCTAACAATCCTTCCTTCTGCGAGCCGTCTCGCAGGCTTTGCTGATTTACCATCCGAATGTTCCCGGATGTAAATAGCATGTGGGATGGCGGCCGAAGGGCTACCTAACTTAAAATGAAAACAAACTTTGAAACAAACATCCGAATGAGTTGCGTATGGGCCGCTACGGGTAAGATTTGGATGGGATCCCCGGGTAGGGCGTGCTGTGCCATACCCGAGCTTGGCTGACCAAGGTTGGTTCTCAGACAGGGCGGGTCCTCAGTGCCGTTTGTCCACTGCCTGAGTAACCTGGAGAAAAAAAAACGGGTACGAATGTGTTCATCATGACTTGCAGCCTCTATTCGCCGAATAGAGGGGCACCTAAAAACCAAGGGAGCCAAGATGCTCCAACTGAGGACATCACTGAAGTTCTCAGAGATATCTGCGGACAAACTATTTGGCGGGTGGCCTTACAACTTTGGAAAAGATCTCCAATCAAACTGGGTTTTGGAACCGAAGTTCTCAAAGGTTTCGGCAGACAAACTAACGTGTATGTGAGGTGGTCACAATCTTTTCAGCTGAAAAGAAGATGTCCATCCTCCAGCTGAACCATTTACTTTACTGAAAACGAAACAAACATAAAACGAAGACAAACATACGTGCAGGTTCCATCAGAAAGGACATCGTTTCCCTCAAACGATTCCTATTTTACATCATCTGGACACCTCACTTTGATTCTGCCTCTGTGAACAGGGTCACAAAGGGGTTGCCGTGTCGGGATTCAGACATTGCGTCGTCCTGCTCTCCCGGATCCCACACCCTTGTGTGGATCAGGCATGCAACTTTGGAATTGTGTGACCGGGGGTCACTTTCATCGTTACGGACAAGTCTGTACGAATTGTCCCTGTGCCATAATGTAGTGTCGAGTGTGTTGTCGGGGTAGTCGGGGTCGGGTGGTGGTTCTGGATATTTGAGGTAGGTGACTTCCATGGGGTCACTGGAGTCGGGGTCGTAGTTGGTGCAGTGTGGGCTGTATGGCTGTGTGCTGTCGCTGTCTTCAGAGTCAGTGTCAGTCCTGCTGTCTCTGTTGTGGCAGCTTGTGGGCGTGTCGGGGCGTGGTCTGTAGTGGTCTGTGGGCGGAGTCGTGGGCGAGTCCGTTGATGAACTGGTCTGTGAGGGGGATGGTGAAAAAGTGTCTCTAGTGGGCGGGGTGAAGTGTTCTGCTGCATCCAGCAGGACATGGTGAGCATGGTTGGCCTGTGTTCCATATGCCTTTAACTGGTTGATATGGAACCACGCGGTCTTCCCATTAGGATACTTTATCCTGTAAACGGAGGGGCTAATTTTGTCCGAAATTGAGTATGGGCCAGAATATTTTGGAGCCAAAAAACTGCTGGGGTTGTAAACAGATAACATTACCTGTTGCCCAACCTGGAATTCTGTGGTGTATACGGTCTTATTGAAACAGGCAGTGCGTTGCTGTTGGCGTTTCCCTAGCTGGACTGCGGCTGCAATCTGTGCAGACCTCACAGTCTCAACTAGATCTTTAACTGCCTTTTCATGTGTGAGGGCCGTCACCTCGGGGCTTGTCATGTCCAGTCCTAAAAGGAATTCTGTACCTTTCATAGGGCGTCCGGTCATGAGTGTATGTGGTGTGTATCCTGTAGATGTGGAGACAGTGTTCCTTATGAACATAAGTGCAAATGGGAGCACTGAATCCCATGTGGAATTATTCTCTTGAACCATTTTCCTGAGGGTCGTTTTTAGGGTCCGATTCATGCGCTCCACAATCCCGCTGGACTGTGGATGATACGCAATATGGAAGTTTTGTTTGATACCGAATATTGTCAGGACGTTCCTCATGACCCGTCCTGTAAAGTGAGATCCCTGGTCCGAATCGATACTTCGGGGTAAACCCCATCTCGTGAAGATGTGGTGGGTCAGGATCTTTGCAGCTGTCTTAGCTGTGTTTGTACGTGATGGAAATGCCTCTACCCATTTTGTAAAGGTATCTATCACCACCAGAACATACTTATAGCCATTCCGACAAGGGGGCAATGGACCTATAAAATCGATCTGGAGGTTTGTCCAAGGGCCGTTAACTGGGCGAGTATGCCGAAGTTGTGCTTTCTTAGAATACCGCTCCGGGTTATTCTGAGCACAAATCAGGCAATTCTCTATATAGTGTGTGACATCTGTCCTGAGATTAGGCCACCAACAGAGTTGCCTGAGGTGCCTCGTGGTTGAATCAATTCCTTGGTGTCCGTGGTTATCATGAAATAAAGCGATCATTGCATTTCTATCCTGCTGTGGGACCACATAAAGTTGATCCTTAATGATCACACCCTCATGTGTGGTCAGTGCGTGTTTAAAGTGCTCGTACGCAGGCACAAAGTTTCCCTTGAAAACCTCCCTGAGGTCTCCGTCCTGTTTCTGTGCTGCCACGAGATCTTTAACCTCTGTTTGTGAGACTTGGACTGCGCTCACAGGGGCGCTAGCTGGTGCGCTAGCTGGGGGGGTCCATAAGTGTCCTCTCCTGGAACCTGCCTTAGCCAATGCGTCGGCTTTTACATTCCCAGGGGGTGATGACCTATGGTGGCTGTGAACTTTTATTATTCCGAAGGTCCTGTCCTTCGCTTTGTCTAGAATGTGCTGGAGTAAGGGGGCTGATGGAAGGGGTTTTCCGTCTGCGGAGACAAAACCTCTTGTCCTCCACAGGGGCAGAAAATCTGTCAAACTGTTGCAGACATATAAACTGTCCGAATATATGTCTGCTGGGCTGGGGAAAGAATCGGGGTGGTCCACTATATATGCTATGGCTGCTAGCTCTGCTGCCTGCGCGCCTAAGTGACCAGGTAACTTCAGTGCTATTTCCTCGAGAGCGCGCCCCTGCGCGTCCGCGACGTAGATGCCGCATCCAGTGATACGCTCACCATTTAAAACTGTGGATGAACCGTCCACGTGTATCTTGAGGGGTCCACACGTGTCTGTGTGTGGGGTGCCTTGTGCTGGGTTTCCTAGCTTCCTGGGGGGTGTTTTTGCTATGAAGGGGCCTGTGTTATGCAGGGGAGCTACAATTTCACAGTCATGGGGCTGTCCGGGGTATTGGAGGTTGTCTGCTAAATATGTGTGTGTGCGTGTCCGTTTTACAGTAATGTCCCGTCCTTGTAAAAGTAGGGTCCACCTAGCTGCCCTAATCTGGCTAACTGAACCGTCCTTCAGTCGACCGTCTAGTAGTAGCTGTGTGGGTGTGTGTTCGGTTAGAATGGTGATGGGGTTTAGTCCGGTTATGTATGAAAAGTACTGTACTGTCCAGAAGACAGCAAGGAGGTGCCTCTCACAGGCAGAGAATCCTTGTTCTACTGGGTCTAACAGTCGGGAGGCATAAGCCACTGGTCTTAGCTGCTCGTGCCGTTCCTGAAGCAACACGGCCGAGAGGGTCAGATCTGTGCTAGCTACCTCGATTGCGTACGGGGAAAGTTGGTCTGGGACTAGCAGCGCGGGTGCTGCACTAAGGGCTCGTTTTAACTCCTCCAATGCGCCTGTATGCTGCGGAAGCCATTCCCAGGGGGCTCCTTTCTTAAGGAGGTCTGAAAGTGGGGCGGCTTTTGTCGCGAATCCGTCTATGTGGTTCCGACAATAACCAACCAGTCCTAAAAACGACCGGAGGGCTGAAACATTCTGGGGAAGGGGCAATTTGACAATCGAATCAATTCTTTTGAATTCAATCTCGCGTTTGCCGTGTGTGATGACTGTTCCCAAATACATCACTTTACTTTCCAATATCTGGGCCTTTCTGGGGTTAACTTTACATCCAATTGAAGTCAACAATTCCAGGAGTTCGGCCAGAAGCGAAATGTGTTCTGCCTTTGTGTCTGTCTGCAGTAGTAGGTCGTCTACATACTGTACCAGACATTCGGGGCGGGAAAATTTTTCTAGTCCACTTGCCAGCTGTCGGTGGAAAATGGAGGGGGAATTGTGGAATCCTTGTGGGAGGCATGTCCACGTATACTGCTGAGTTTTAAAAGTGAATGCAAATTTGTATTGGCACGCTTTCGCCAATGGTATGGACCAGAATCCGTTACTGATATCCAATACCGTGAAGTACTTGGCGTTGAGACCCTGCTTGAGCATGGTCTCGGGACTAGTAGCTACCGTTGGGGCTACGGCGGGGGTTACCTTATTGAGTTCCCGATAATCAATGGTCAGACGCCATGATCCATCGGGCTTCCTCACTGGCCAAATAGGGGCATTGTTGGTGGAGGCTACCGTTCTCAGTACACCTTGGTCCAACAAGCTACCTATAACCTTTTCTATTTCCACCTCTGCCTCGAGGGGAAATCTATATTGCTTTTGCGGTCGGGGGTCCTGTCCGGTAACATGAACTTGTGCAGTCATTCTGCCACAGTCATGACGGTGACTTGCAAATGCTGTCCTGTGTTTGTTCAGTAGGGCCTTAATTTGTCTGTCGGTGTGGAGTGTAGTCAGGTCGAATGAGTACTCTCCCACTGCGCTAATCCGATTAGCGTAGTCTCCTACTGTGAGGGTGGCTGGTGCTCTGTCTGCTCTTGCCATTCGCCAGACACACTGGTTTACTGGGTCGAACGATAAGCTGTGTGTGTTCATAAAATCAATCCCTAGGATGTGTTCTGCTGTCCTGGGAAGGTTTACTAGAACTACGGGGTGCCTTGTGCTAATGTTCCCTAGCTGAATTGCTATGGGTGCTGTAATGTGTCCCTGCTGCGAGTGTCCGGTGAACCCGCTAAGTGTAATGGTGGAGGTGGTCGGCCACGTGTCTGAGTGTGCCGTGATCGTAGAGTTAATGGTGGTGCGGGATCCTCCTGTGTCCCACAGTAACTCTATGGGCTTCCCTTTGACTTTCGCTGTGACTACGGGCCTCCCTGATGAGTCCCATAGTGTGTCACAGACCCAAGTGGGGGAGCCCGGACACCGTCAGTCCGTCTCGTCCACATTGGTGGGTCCTGACTGTACTGTAACATTATGGATCGGTTTTGACTTATTGCGGTTCAGAGTGCCTGTCTGCTGGCCTCTCTGAGATCGCTGGGGTGCATTGCACTCTTTAGCCCAATGCCCTAACTGGCCACAGTTATAGCATTCCTGTCCTTTCTGTTGTGGGCTGCTCTTCCCTTTATTTACCCATGCGGGCTTCTGGTGCTCTCTGACTGCTTGAATATCTGCAGCAGCCTGAGCCTCTTCTGGGGATCTAACTTTGCCTTTTCCCTGAAGCGATTGCTCCCAAGCGCGGGACAATCTTTTCAGGACCCATTTCTCGTTATGGGCCTCTTCTGAGGGGTCATAGCTGTTGCAAGCGCTCTGTCCTGCTTCTGTTGCGTGGGAGATTATTGTGCGCGTCCACTTAACCATGTTTTCGCGGGTTAAATGCGCTCTATCTAATTGTCCAAAAACTGCGCTGAAATGAATCCACAGCCTTCCTGCGAATGCTGTGGGGTGTTCGGATCTTTTCTTCCTGCATTTGTTTAATCCTTCTACTGGGTCACCTCTATTGTACCCTATGGCATCTAAAATGGCGGTGTGCATCTTCTCTAGGCTGCCTCCTGCCACGTTCTGTGGGTCGGGGAGGGCTGCTACTACACTTTGGCCTAAACTCAGCACGGTGAGCTTAACCTGCTCTCTCTCATCCAGGCCGTACATGGTAGCCTGCTGTTTCACTTTTGCGAAAAATTGGTGGGGGTCTGCGGTGGGGAGGAACGGAGTGATCTTTTCACACGCGTCCCTTAGCTGGGTTACTGTTAAAGGGGTGGTGTAGGTTATGTCTGGGGCGCCTTCTGATTCGGCTTTTCTCTGCGTGGTTACGGGATTCATGGGTGCGGTTATGGTCTGAGCTGTGGGGGGTTGGGGTGCCTGTCGTTTCTGCTGAGCTGCTGGCGCACATGTTCCCTGAACATAACGCTGCGCTGTCTCACTTAATTCCTGCCAATCTGGGGCATTTTCCCCATCTAACTGTGCTCCAAAGGTGCTTTGGAAGCCATTCTGCACCGAAAGCAGAGATTGCAATTCCGCAATCTGTTTCCTGCATTTCGCGTGGTCAACTGTGCTTTGTCTTTGTTCGGTCGTTGCAGCATGGAGTGCTCTCAAAGCTGCTTTGAGATCAGAGCATTGCCTCTGCAATGCCTCCACCTGCTTCTCCGATTCCTGTCTTATCAGAACGGCACGTTGCACGTCCTGATAGGCTTTCTCATACTGGGTCTGGGAACTGCTCAGATGAGCTAGACAAGACTGATGAGCCCTTTTGGCATCATCCACCTCTCTATCCTTCTCTGCCAACTTCCCTTTGAGATCCAGGTTCTCCTTCTCGATGTCCCTGACATCGACCTTACTCATCCTATTCCTCTCTTCTAAATCTGTCCGGAGCGTCCTAATGACCTCCTCTGCGCCTCGCAACTGTGCCAAACAGGACACAATCGCCATCGGCTTGCGTGCTTTACCTAGGTTCTTTTTGTGTATTTGAGAGAGGTTCTCCCACCAAGTATGACCTATACTCCCGGGACCTGTCTCCTCATTTGCACAAAACTCTTTCCAAAGGGGCCATCCCTTTCCTTGTAAATATTTGCGGAGTTCCAGCTCCCACGTGGGACACTGGCCTACCCTGCTACTGTTGCTGGTCGCTGCGACCACAAACCTTTCTGGGTCCATCAGACGTTCCATTGCCTGCATGGCCATTTCCCCTGACTCTCTTTGTATAATTTGGAACAGGGGGTTGTTGGGGTTGTGTTTCAAGAAACGGGTACGGCTTACGCTATGTTCCGTTAACAAAACTACCGAAAGTTTGTCGCAACAAAAAGCTTTCAGTTTTACCTTACAGCCCTGTTAGTACGCATGCACTAAACACACTTCCGAATTACGCTTATTATTTTGAACACCTTGAATACTTGTGATCTCTTTCTTTCTCTGCAATTTGGAGTTCTGATTCAAATTTCAGGGTCCTGGACGGTGTGGGGTTTCCACTTACAACCGTGTCCCGTCAGGAGGTCGCCACTAAATGTTGCACGTTTTACTATGGGCGTAAAACGCGTTTATTGGAGTGTATTAACACGCCTCCGTATTCGACATGTGCTTAACACTACTAGGCTCTGTTGTATGTAATTATTCAGCTCTGGGAGTCGCCAGTTGCCGTATAGACAACGTCACAAGTATTCCAAGGTCAAGTTCAAAGTAATAAAGACGATACACCGATTAGTAAAGTTCAAACGATCAATATTTATTATACAGTTATAATAAATACTCATGCACACACTAAGAAACTAAGCTATAACTAAACTTAAGTGAACAGAATACTTATCTAACAGGAACAGGCAAGGTCAGAGAACGAGGCCTTCATCCTGGTCTTGTACTGCAGCCTTCAGCAAGCGTTCTGGTACTGGGGGTCTAGTGGGCTTGGATCGCGTAGCGAGCGTTGAACTTACGGTTTCGGCGGCTGGTGCTCAACGGCTGGAGTCAGGATGCAAGATGTCAGTCAGGGCCGGAGCACGGGTTTTAACAGACCGGGCTCTGTGGGGAATTTGCCTTTATACCCCTCTCTAATGTCCTTGCCCCCTTCTAGGCGGGCTCTACCTTTCGGTACCGATTGGAGCGTTTTCAAACGGTTACCTTCGAAATCCTCCAATGCGGGGGCTTTCCTCGATGTTGGGGGGTGGTTTCGATATTCGTTACTCTGGTGCCATCCTGTCTGCACAACCAATTAAGTGTTACATTGAGATGGAAATGTTGCCATTGTTTGTGCCTGGATCTGGGCTGCCTCATCAGAATGCTAAGCGCTTTGCCATTAACACCTTTGGCTTGGAGATCTTGCACCTGGCCAGAAACTGGTTTGCTGCTTGCAAAATGCTAATTAGTTGAGAGCAGGCTGTCTGTTCTCACTAAACAGGCTTTTCCTTCTGTCTTCCATTTTACTTTGGCTCAGTGTCCATTTTGCGTGGCCAGCATGGCTACAGGACACAGCCCATGTTTGAAAGGGGTTAAGTTCAAACATAATCAGTGCAAATGATCCAGATTTTCTTTGTTGCTGCCTGTACAAAAAAGTCTGAACTTATCTATCTTGCCCTTCGGCTACAATGTGAACTGCCCCTTCGTGCTGTAGTAGGATCGAGTGTCAGAGTGAAAAGTGAGGTCTTCCAGCATGGCATATTGCCAGTAAAACCGCACCTCACAGGGGCATCACAAGCTGAAGACCCTTGAAGTCAGTCTTCAAGCTTCTGTCTTCAGAGGACAGTAGCCCCATGATGTATTCTCCACGTTAACACTTCAAACAATGAGAGTCAACTTGCCAACCAATTAGCATCCTTTTCTCATCCAGTGAAAATTGTTGTCCTCTTTGAGATTTGGCATTCTTATATTGTCCTGATGAGTGCAAGATAAAAATCTTTGATAGCATGTCTCTTTTCAGCAATAATCAAGTTCTGCAATCCACAGTGCAAACCAGTTAGCCCTACTCCCTCCATTCTTGTCCCCATACCTCTGCCATTTTTCACTCTTTTTGCTATTTATCCAATTCCTTTTTGAAGCTTTTATTAAATCTGTATACACCACTCTATCAGGCATGGACAGAGTAGATAGTTAGAAGCTTTTTCCCAGGGTGGAAGAGGCAATTACTAGGGACATAGATTTAATGTGCAAGAGGCAAATTTTAGAGGAGATGTGCAAGGGAAATGTTTTACACAGAGGGTGGTGGGTGCCTGGAACTCGCTGCCAGAGGAGGTGGTGGAAGCAGGTACGATAGTGATGTTTAAGGGGCATCTTGACAAATACAGGAATAGGATGGGAATAGAGTATTATGGACCCAGGAAGCGTAGATGGTTTTAGGTTAGATGGGCAGCATGGTTGGCGCTGGTATGGAGGGCCGAAGAGCCTGTTTATGTACTGTACTTTTCTTTGTTCTTTGTTGCTTGCTTTTCTTTAGTTACTCTATCTAAACTTTCATGACTTTAAATAAAACTCCTCTGAGCCTGCTGTACTCTGAAGAGAATCAACCCCAGCTTCTCCAGTCTACCTGTATAACTGTAATCTATCATGGAGCCATTTTAATAAATCTCCTCATGGTCTTGCCAAATTCTTCATGCCCTTACCAGGATGGAGTATGATACTCTAGCAGGTGTTGAGCTAATATTTATTTTAGGTTTTTCAAAGTCTGCTGCCTTTAGTACTCTGAGAGCTGGATTTGATGGGACATCACATCTCTCGTGCCCCTCATCCCGACTATCAAAAAGCCTTTTGAAAGTCAATGGGCTGGTTTCTCCAGACTCCGACGTCAAAATCCTGGCCAGGGCGGAGAATCCAGTTTGACAGCGTGATCGGGACCGGCCCCAATTTGGCGATTCTCCAGGCACCGAATATCGGTGTCACCGGGGGGTACGCCGGGCTGCCGGGAGCTATTGCCAGAGGCCCGCTCCGACACCCTCCGCTCCCGACTGGCCGAGTTCCCGACGGCTTGGAACTAACCTGCTATTGCCGGTCGGGATACTCGCGTGGCGGCTGCACACTCAGCCTGTGGTCGACCTGGTCAGGAGCAGGCGGATCGGAGGTCAGGGTGGGCCTTATAGGCAGCCGGGGAATTAATGTGCGGGTCTGAGGACCGGCGCGGGGCCGATTGGGGGATCTCCCTTGTGGGTCTATCCCCGCGGACCGATTCCACAATGGAGCCCGGCACAGTCGCTGGAGGCCGCTGCTGTGCACATGTGCGGCCTCTGACCCGGAAGTGCCAGGGCCCGTATCTGCAGAAAAAGCGACGAGATTCACTCCGGGTACCTGCTAGCCCCCTGCAGAGCTATGAATTCATATCACTTTCTTCCAGGATTTTCAGGAGTAAAACTCCACCGTTTTGATGCCGGTGTGGGGGACATAGTCTCAATAATGGAGAATCCAGCCCAATATACAACACATCAACTACATTATCTTCATTAACCCTCTCTGTTTTTATTTAAATCAAAAAACAAATAACTTAGTCAAACATGGTTTACCATAATATATCCAAGCTGGAAATCCTTGATTTGTCCTAGATTGTTCAACTGTTAGTTTTCCCCTAGTTGTGATTTCTAAATGCTTCTCCAACATTGACAATGAATTGATTGACCCTTATATGACGGCTTTATTCTTCTCTCTTTTGAACAAGGGTGTGTTTCTGACGTGCTGTTTGAAAGGATGATGCAATATTAGGATCAGAACCCCTGCATTGTCCATCCTTATTAGCTCACTATTATGTTGACATTTATTTTATTGCCCATCACTAATTGCTCTTCAATGGAGAGCATTTAAAGAGTCAACTGCATTGCTGTGGAATCACATGTAGGCCAGACCAGGAGTCAAACTTGGGTCCCAAGAACATTACCCTGAATCTCTGGATTACTACCTGTGACAACACCACTCCATCACCACCTCCCTACTGAGTGATTTACGTTTGTTAAATACTGTCAGCCTTCCCAGTTCCTCCTCTATCTATTTTCATCACATTCAGTAACCTGTTAACTTAATTATTCATCATACATTTGGTAAATTCCTCTTCTTTCGTAAACACCAATGAGTAGGACTAATTTACAACCTCAAGCATACCTTACGCTCCATCAAAACATCTCCATTTTGGTCTCTGATCAGCTCCAATACTTTTTTGGTAATTCTTAATTTTTAAAACTCTCTCTATAGTCCAAACAGTGTCACGGGAACTTTAATATTGACCTGCCAAAACCATTTCAAGTAGATAAGGACTGAGTTCAATTTCCTCTCATAATTCAGCCTCTGACAAACAATGAGAGGCATAGATAGGGTAGATTGTAAGGATCTGTTTCCCATGGCAGAGGTGTCTAAGACCTGAGGGCATAGGTTTAACGTTAAGGTGAGGAGTAGTGGTTTAGAGGGGACCTGAGGAAATATTTTTTCATACAGAGGGTGGTGGGGATATGGAATGCACTGTCTGAGAAGGTAGTGGAGGCAGGTAGTCTGCAACATTTAAGAAGCATCTGACGGGCAGCATGGTGTGCAATGGTTAGCACTGTCCGCATAGAATTTGCACATTCTCCCCGTGTTTGCATGAGTTTCGCCCCCACAACCCAAAAGATGTGTAGGCTAGGTGGATTGGCCTCGCTAAATTCCATCTTAATTGGAAAAAATGAATTGGGCATTCTAAATTTATTTTTTGAAAAAGCATCTGATGAGCACTCAAATTGCCAAGGCATAGGGCGGCACGGTGGAGTAGTGGGTAGCACTGTTGCCTTATGGCGCAGAGGATCTGGGTCGATCCCGGCCCCGGGTCACTGTCTGTGTGGAGTTTGCACAGTCTCCCCATATTTGCATGGGTCTCACCCCCACAACCCAAAAATGTGCAGGTTAGGTGGATTGGCCACGCTAAATTCCTCCTTAATTGAAAAAATCTTTAAAAAGCATGGACTAAAGTGCTGGTAAATGGGATTAGAATAGTTTGGTACTTGATGGTCGACATAGAGCCGAAGGGCCTGTTTGTGTGCTGTCTAACTTTATGGGCACGACTGAACGGCCTCGTTGCGCTCGATTAGTTGATGCGACAAGGCTGTTAAATCTCAAGAGTAGCCTCTCACGAGATTTGTGATGCTTGCGATCTCAGAAAACGTTGCAATCTGGATCATGCTCTCATTGGGCGGGACCCAGATTAACATATTGAAATGAGAAGTTAGGCTCACTTCAATATGTCTGCGCTCGATCCTCCCAATGCCCGGGAACAAACAACCGCGCCTGTGAGACCTTGTCATGGCGCCATTCAGCACCGGTCGACACAAATGTGGACAAGGTGATATGGCACCTGGGAGGGTCTCCCAGGCCACTGGAGGCCCTCGGTGGTCAGGCTTTGGGTGGAGTGGTACCCTGGCACTATGACAGTGCCAAGGTGCCCAGGTGCCCGGTTGCCCGTACCAAGGATCAGACCCAGCACTTATGAGGTGGGGTGAGGGGGTGCTCCAGACCAAAAGAGACAAACTTGTTCTTTTGGGTCACATAATGTTTCTGAGCTATAATTACTTTGTACTTTGAACGTTGTTTAACTCTCTCCAGTTCCCCTGTAGTTCTGTTGATGAGATATGTCTGAGAGAAATTATGAGATGGAGGCTGCTTGGCCTCATTATTGTGTACCCTGGAGCAGAGTAGACTAACGATATGTGTCATGATTTAGTTTTTAAATAATACTATTGGACTGTGAAGGTTAGGTATGCTGGAGGGAAACAGATTTGGGAAAGAATATGTAAGGATAATCCACCATTAGAGGTAAAAATACTTTGCAGATCAAGAAATTGGGTGTTTATTTGTCCTGCATCAAATGAGATTTCACTGCATCACTAACTTTTCTTGAGCTTCAGAGGTATCATAGTTTAGATAGGTGGTTTCATATGCCTGCTTCTTATTACTATGCCCTTCACTCATTAATCCTCACGCTGTAAGTCATATTTGTGTTGTTGCTCCAAATAAGCTTATGAGGCACTTTTTATGACTGTAGCAGCTTTATAATTATGGATTCAAAATGAGTTGGAGATGGAGCTATTTTGATGGGTGGGTTTGTGATATCTTCCGATAAAACTTGGAACTAATCAGTCAGGTACATATTTTAGAACAACGGGCTGGCAATTGGAAACATGATTAGCAGATTTCCTTTCTTCCATTTATAAGATGAATTATTCGGTGATGGAGTGCTGTGGTGTTCCATTCCTTTGATTTTAATTGCATTACTGATGTAACGTTTTCTTGGACTTGTTCACAGTTCTTTTCAGAGCAATGAAGAAGAGGAAAAGAAAGTTCGAAAGATCGAAACAATACACTCCAAGTTGATGACAGAAAAGCCACAGCAGTATGTAACCAATAAGAACAGGCTCCCTAGGTAGCATTGCATTACAGGAATGCCTAAGACTGCAGGAGTGGATGGTACAGTGACACAGTGGTCAGCACTGCTGCCTCAAAGTGCCACGTTTTAATTCTGGCCTTAGGTGACTTTGTAAAGTTTGCACGGTCTACCCGTGTTTTTTTCATTTCTTTTCATAGAATTTACAGTGCAGAAGGAGGCCATTCGGCCCATCGAGTCTGCACCGGCCCCGGGAAAGAGCACCCTACCCAAGGTCAACGCCTCCTCCCTATCCCCATAACCCAGTAACCCCACCCAACAATAAGGGCAATTTTGGACAGTAAGGGCAAGTTATCGTGGCCAATCCACCTAACCTGCACATCTTTGGATTGTGGGAGGAAACCCACGCACACACGGGGAGGATGTGCAGACTCCGCACAGACAGTGACCCAAGCCGGAATCGAACCTGGGACCCTGGAGCTGTGAAGCAATTGTGCTATCCACAATGCTACCGTGCTGCTCGTACTGTTTGTGTGGGTTTCGTCCGGATGCTCAGGTTTCCCCCTTCAGTCCAAAGATGTACAGGTTAGATGAGGTTACGGGGATAGAGCGAGCAAGTGGGCCTAGGTTGGTTGCTCTTCCAGAGGGTCAGTACAGACTTGATGAGCTGAATGGCCTCCTTCTGCAATGTGGGAATTCTATGGTTCTATGTTGTGCAGATCCCCCGCTACTGACTGAAACCCGAGTGTTAAATGGTGGGGGACATTCAGAGAGTTTTCTGGCAGCTTGCAATGTTCTACTTCACAAATAGAAATGAATGTAAAAGAATGCGGAACAGTTTTGATATCCGATGTGTCATGTGAGAGTACCTTTAAGAAATTTTATAGAATAACTGTAGTGGGTGTACCTTTAAGAAATGTGTGTTTATTACTACACTGACTTCAGAGTGTAGGTAGAGCTGGGCTGTCTGTCAGCTTTTAGTTTCACTTTGAGAAAAGGTTGATTGTGTCTATGTTTTTTTGATTATGTTTCAGTGTTGGAGCTGCAGTCAGCCACAGAATGTGTAATGTTGTTCTCTCTGCCATATAAGACTATCTCTTGATCATTTGGTGAATTCAGAGTTATAACTGTTCTCAGTAGTGAATTTAAACCTGATGTGCTTCTGTGAAAAGGTTTTCTGAAGTCTTATGGATGTTAAAAGGAAAGTAAGGATTACTTAGTGTTGTATTCTTTGGGGGTTGTATTTGAATTGATGGTTGCTAAGATGTTCACTGTACATTTTAAAAAGGTTAACTTGAGTTCATAGAATGAACTTTGTTTTGCTTTAAAAAAAATACTTTTCGATTTCTGCTGTACCACACCTGTAGAGTGGGCCATGTGCTCCCCATACCACAATCTAGTAAAAGTTGTGGGTCAGGTGAACTCTATGATAAACTTTGGGGTTCTCTGAACCCTGGCCCATAACAAATTGGGGTCTCGAAAGGGATAAAAGTCTGTCTGTTGGATTGGCTTAGTGAACTTAAAGACAGTGAGGGGTGGGCATATTGTGGTTGCTTTTCAGGTGTGGTATTTCAGTTTAAGTGGGGAGTGTGTTGTGGACAATGGCTCTTTCAGGGGCTCTGAAGTTTTTGGGGGTGGAGACGGTCACACGCAGTATCTTACGGGCAGAGACTAAAAGAAGACTGTTAGATTTGGCAAAAACATTGCAGTTAACATTACCTGACAAAATGTGAAAAGGTGAGGTAATTATAATGGTGGTTAAGCATTTAAAGTTGCCTGAGATACAGTTTTACTCATTGGAAATGGCAAAAATTCAGTTACAAATTAAACAAATGAAACATGAGAAAGAATTAAAGCAGCTTGAATATGAAAGAGGTAGAGAGGAAAAAGAAAGAGAGAGAGAGGAAAAGGAATAAGAGAGAGAAAGAGAGGACAAAGAAAAGGAGAGAGAAGAAAGGAGAAAAGAAAGAATAGCCCCAGCAGAACAAAAAGAAAGAGAAAGGGAGATACAGATCAGGGAAAAAGATAAAGAGAGAGAGTTTGAACTTCAGAAAATGGCCATGAAACATGACAGTCAGTTAAAATTGGCAGATGTAAAGGAAAACGTACAGTTGGATGAGATTGATGAGGATAGTGAGAAAGAGCGTCAAAGTCGAAGGCTTGGTGGGGATCTATTTAAATATGTCCAAGCATTGTCAAGGTTTGACGAGAAGGAAGTGGAAGCCTTTTTCATTTCATTTGAGAAGGCAGCTAAACAAATGAAATGGCCACAGGACATGTGGGTATTACTGATTCAAACAAAGCTGATAGGTAAAGTGTTTGCATCACTACTGGAGGAGGTTTCTGAGACGTATGAGGAGGTGAAAAAATCCATCTTAGGTGCATATGAACTGGTGCCTGAAGCATACAGACAAATCTTTAGAAATTTAAGGAAATTATTTTGTCAAACATACATGGAGTTTGAAATGCTCAAACAGAGTAATTTTGAAAGGTGGATAAGGCTTTGAAAATAGACCAAATGTATGATGCTCTCAGAGAAATTATACTTTTGGAGGAGTTAAAAAATTCAATTCCTGATGGAGTGAGAACTCATGTGGAAGAGCAGAAGGTTAAAACTGCGAGGTTAACAGCAGAAATGGCAGATGATTATGAATTAGTTCATAAATCAAAGCTTGGTTTCCACCATCAGTTTCAGCCTGTGAGGGATAGAAACTGGGGACATGAGAAATACTCAAGTGGTAAAGGAAAAGGTGATCTGATGAGAGATAATAAGGAGAGTGTACCTCAAATTAAAAAAGAAATCCAGGAGGGTGGAAGGGACATGAAAAGTGTCAAATGTTTTCACTGCAATAAAATAGGCCATGCAAAGTCATAGTGTTGGTGGTTGAAGAAAAGCACTGGGAAGGCTTAAGTGGTAAAACAGGATAAGACAGTGGGGTTTGTTAAAGTGGGAAAGGAAAGCCCAAGAGAAGCGAAGGAGGTGCAAAAGATTTTACAACCTGATCAAGAGGAGATTGACAAGAAAGTGCCGAATCTCTTTAAATAATTTACTTGTGTGGGTAAAGTTTGCTTATGTGTATCAGGAGGAGCAGGTAAAGAAGTAACAATTTTAAGAGATACGGGAGCAAGTCAATCTTTAATGGTAAGAGATGAGGAGTTATGTAGTTTGGGAAGAATGTTGGGAAGAAGGTGGTAATATGTGGAATTCAGGATGAGAGGAGCAGTGTTCAATTATATAAGGTAAGGTTGGAAAGTCCAGTGAAGAGTGGTGAAGTGGTAGTAGGAGTAATAGAGAAACTATCTTGTCCAGGAATACAGTTTATCTTGGGTAATGATATAGCTGGATCGCAGGTAGGAGTGGTTGACAAGCCAGTGGAAAATCAGACAACTGAAGTGTTGAAGGACGAGTATCCTGGGATTTTGCCAGATTGTGTAGTAACAAGGTTGCAAAGTCACAGGTTAAGACAAGAGGAGAAATCAGAGAGTGAAGATTAGATTTTTGATCAGATGGTTGGAAAAGAACAGATGGAGGATGAGGTGGGTAGTTTTAGTTCAGGAAAATTAGCGGAGTTACAACAGAAATATATAGAAATAAAATGTATGCATCAGAAAGCATACACAGAAGAGGAATCTGAGTGTATACCAGAGCATTATTACCGTAAAAGTGATGTCTTGTTGAAAAAATGGAGACCTTTACATATGCAGGCGGATGAAAAGTGGGCAGAAGTTCATCAAGTAGTATTGCCGGTAGGGTATAGAAAGAAGGTGTTGCGAATTGCACATGAGGTACCAGTGGGAGGTCATTTGGGAATAAGGAAATCTCAAGCTAAAATCCAGAAACATTTTTATTGGCCTGGACTACATAAAGATGTAGTTAAATTTTGTCAATCATGTCACACATGTCAAGTGATAGGGAAACCTCAAGCAATGATAAAACCAGTGCCCTTTATACCCATTCCAGCATTTGGGAAACCTTTTACACGGGTCCTAATTGATTGCGTAGGACCATTTCCTAAAACAAAAAGTGGGAATCAATATCTTTTGTCTATAATGGATGTGTCTACTAGGTTTCCAGAAGCCATTCCAGTACATAATATTGCAGCTAAAAAGATTGTGACGGAGTTACTTAAATTCTTTACTCGATATAGACTACCCACAGAAATTCAATCAGATCAAGGTTCAAATTTTACCTCAAGGTTATTCAAAGAAGTTATGCATAGCTTAGGAATAAAACAAATTCAATCAACTGCGTACCATCCAGAATCGCAGGGAGTGTCAGAAAGGTGGTATCAGACATTAAAGACAATGTTGAGGGCTTATTGTCACGATTATCCAGAGGATTGGGATAAAGGAGTTCCATTCATACTGTTTGCAATTAGGAATGCACCTAATGAGGCAACCAAATTTAGTCCTATTTAACTAATTTTTGGTCATAAGGTAAGAGGACCACTTAGTTGATTAAGGAAAAATTGGTGAGTGAGAAATCAGAACTTACATTATTGGATTACATGTCAAATTTTAGGGAACGATTAAATAGAGCAGGTGAATTGGCTGGACAGCATTTAAAAGTTGCACAAAATATGATGAAAAGAGTAAGCGGACAAGAAATCCAAAGTTCGTAGTTTTGCAAGTGGAGATAGAGTTTTAATATTGTTACCAGTGGTAGGTGAACCTTTAAAAGCTAGGTTTTGTTGACCTTATCAGATTTAAAGGAAATTAAGTGAGGTGAATTATGTGGTAAAAACATCAGATAGAAGGAAAACTCACTGAGTTTTCTCATGTCACCGAGTGTCATGTGAATATGTTTAATAGGTACTTTGAAAGGGAAGGAGAGAAAAAAGAGGTTTTAATGATTTAATGATTCTAACTCAAAGTGACGAACCAAATCCAGGTGACTGTGAATTTGACATACCTCAAATTAAATTGGAAAACGAGGATGTTCTTAAAAATTGGGATAAATTGTTGAGTTACCTTCCAGAGGAAAAACAGACTGACCTGAAAGAGTTATTGATATCACGTGGGCAAGTTTGTAGAGATAATTTGGGAAGTACTAAAATGGCTATGTATGATATAGGTGTGGGAAATGCTGTTCCAATCAAACAACATCCATATAGACTTAACCTTTAAAATTGGCACAGGTTAACAAAGAGACTGAGAGTGTGCATAAAAATGGTATAATTGAAGTGGGTTGCAGACAATGGAGCATACCCATAGTGATGGTGCCTAAACCAGATGGTACCCAACGGTTGTGTGTGGAGTATAGAAAGGTTAATGAAGTTACAAGAACAAACTCTTCTCCTATCCCACATTTGGAGAATTGCATTGAGAAAGTGGGACAATTAGTTTTTATTTCCAAATTGGACTTACTTAAAGGTTACGGCAGATACCTTTATCCGAAAGGGCGAAGGAGATTTCAGCTTTTGAGGCTCCAGATGGTATATACCAATTCAAAGTTATGCCATTTGGCATGAAAAATACCCCAGCCACATTTCAATGGTTAACTAACAAAGTCGTTTCGGAATTACCCAATTGTGCTGTATACATCGACGATCTGGTAATTTTCAGCCAGACATTGACAGAACATTTGAAACATCTGATGGAGTTATTCGATTGACTTCTGGAGGTGGGCTTGGTGATAAACCTAGCCAAAAGTGAATTTGGAAAAGCTCAAGTCATGTTTCTTGGCCATACAATTGGATAGGGTCGAAAGGTTACACGGGATATGAAACCAAAAGTTATTGGGGAGTTTCCGATTACCTCGCGAAGACGGGAAATAATGCAATTTCTTGATATGAGTGGATTTTACCGTAAATTTGTACCGAATGTTAGCAGTGTGGTCGCTCCACTGACGGACTTGCTCAAGAAGCGTAACAAATTCCAGTGGACAGCCGAGTGTCAACAGGCATTTGACGGCCTGAAGGCTGTATTAACCAGAGCTCCTGTGTTAGCCATCCCAAATTATACCAAACCACTCAAAGTGGCGGTTCATGAGAGTGATGTGGGTGTAGGTACGGTGCTTCTACAAGACGACGACGAAGGGCTAGAGCGGCCTATTGGTTATTTTTCAAAGAAATTGAATTCTCACCAAAATAGTATTCCACGATTGAGAAGGAGATTTTGAATTTGGTGCTGGCTTTGCAACATTTTCACATTTATGTGACCAGCAATCCGTCTGACACTGTTACATATACTGATCATAATCCGTTGACGTTTTTGGAGCGATTCCGGAATAACAATGCAAGGCTGTTTCGCTGGATTTTATTGTTACAGCCATTTCATTTTAAAATAGTACATGCGGTAGGACGAGAAAATGTGATAGCCGATGCTTTGTCATGAATGTAATGAACGGAAACAGTTTCAGTTGGAGGAAGAAGAACAAAAAAAAATGGATTATATTATTATATCTGTTTGTGTGTGTTGTTTTTTGACACAAAAAAGTATATTTACTGTGTGTACTGTACTGTTCAAGGATAGTGAAAAGTTGAAAAATGGAATCATCTTGAAGTTGATGGTTTATTGTTTTTTCTTGGGGGAAGATGTCATGTGAGAGTACCTTTAAGAAATGGGTGTTTAAGAAATATACCTTTAAGAAATGGGTGTTTATCAGTGATGTCAGAGTGTGGGTGGAGCAGGGCTGTCTGTCAGCTTTTTACTTTCGCGATCAGCTGTTTGCTGCAGGGTGTGTTTTAGTTTTGTTTTTGGTGTTGGAGCTGAAGCCAGACACAACAGCTGTACTGCTGTTCTCTCTGCCATCAAAAGACTTGATCATCTGGTGAAATCAGAATTATAAATGTTTTCAGTAGTGACTTTAACCTGATGTGCTTCTGTTAAAGTTTTGTTTTAAAGTCTTATGGATGTTAAAAGGACAGCTTAAGGATTACTTAGTGCTGTATTCTTTGGGGGTTGTATTTGAATTAATGGTTGCCAAGATGTTCACTGTATGTTTTAAAAAGGTTAACTTGAGTTCATAGAATAAACATTGTTTTGCTTTAAAAAATACTTTTCCATTTCTGCTGTACCGCACCAGTAGAGTGGGCCATGTGCTCCCCATACCACAATCTATTAAAGGTTGTGGGTCAGGTGAACTCCATGATACACTTTCAGGTTCTCTAAACCCTGGCCCATAACACTTTGAAATCTATGTGAAATTCCTAACATGGCAGAAACATTTTAAAACTGGAGAATCCGGACATTGTGGAATAGAAGGAGGCCATTTGAACCATTGAGCCTGTACCAGCTCCTTTGAGGGGCAATCCAGTTATTCCCACTCCCCTGTCTTTTCTCCATACCCTTGTTATTTTATTTTCTCCTTCAACTCTTTTCTGAAAACCATGAATAAAACAGCCGACTCAGTTTAGGGAAGATATAGCTGAAGAACTAACACTTTTATTCATTTTATTTAAAATACAGACCGACCCCAAAACATTCATATTACAAATACAATCATTGCTTTAGTACAAAATTCCAAACTTCTGTCATAAAGGATAATACACGAATTGGCTTCTAAAAGTGTTAGTGCACAGAAAAGTCACACAAGCCAAATAAATCTCACATGAAAATGCAGACAAAGTTACAGTTTCCAAGAACTAAATCGACTACGACAGAAATGCGAGTTAAAAGGGGAGGTTAAAACAGGGATTAAAAAAAAAACAATGTACAATTTACAAATTGGGAAATACTTCTCACGCTCAGACATAATCTCCCCGCTTTCTTTATTGGGAAAGACAGAATCATTCACTCTGCATCTAAACCAGAGAGACCACTCTGTGGACTGGAAAATCTGTGGTATGAATAGAATCACCGTCAATATTTAGCAAACATATCCTGTTGGAACAAGGCAATATTGAAGCCTTTCCCAAGACCAGTGGCTGAAATAGGTCTGGATGCATGATTTCAATTGTGAACTGAGGGTCTTCTCAACAAATATGGGGTCCAACTGTACCACAGTGAAGAATAAAAGATTCTGAGAGTCTGAGATACAGGCTGAGAACGATGAAGTGATTTATTCCTTCATACTCCTCTCAAAAGATGTCGTTGGATGTAATAGTTATGTGGATGGATAGAGATGGAGAACTCCACCCTTGTAATAGTAAAGGCTGATTTATTCTTCTTTCTAAAACCAGATAATCTTACACATAAATATCCACATATCTATAGATCATTACATCAAAGTTGGCATGTGAAAAGTCATTCTAAATACCAGTCAACGAGTTACTTCTGCTCTCATTGGCCTACACCATTTTAGAAACGCCATGGTAGCTTTTAACCCTACCCAACTGGTTATGTTGGCACATTGGATTTGGTAGGTAAATAAGATGCCCACATAAATCAGACCCCAGAAAAAGGTTCACAACATTTCCTGTCCTGGATTCCTAGGTAAATAAGGATTCTTACCCTGCCTCCTAACACCCATTGAGCTGGATGCTCCGCACCCTGACTCCGAAATCGCGGCCGGCTCAGGGGCGGAGAATCCAGTTCCCCGTATGGAATCAGGACAGGCGGCGGGTTCCCCGATTCTGCGGGCCCGGAAAAGTGGTGTACTCAGAGAGTACGCCGTGCAACCCAGCACCTACCTGAGGCCATTGCTGGCGGCCCGCTCTTCCATCCTCCGCCCTCGACTGATCGAAGTCCCAATAGTGTGGATCTAATGTGGTCCTGCCAGTTGGGATACTAGCGTGGCAGGTGCGGACTCAGTCCGCGGCCGCCCTGTTCGCGGGCCGGACGATTGGAGAGCAGGGGGTCATTATAAGCATCCGGGCAATGTTTGAGCGGGCGGTCAGGGTCGGGTGCCATGGAGTCTATTTTCAGTGTCCAGCTCCGCGGTCTGAGTCTGCCATGGAGCACGCCGCGGCTGTTGCAGCCGCCGCCACGTGCATGCGCGGCCTTCGACCTGGAAGTGCGGGGGCCCATATCTGCAGCAAAAGCTGCTCGATTTATGCCGAGTCCCTGCTAGCCCCGTTCATGGCTAGGAATACGTGGTCTTTTCACGACAGTTTTTCTGTTTTCTGGCCACTGTTTTGATGCCGGCGTTGGGAGATGGTCACAAAAACAGAGAATCCAGCCCATTGTTCATATCAAATCTGGAACTGGTGGGCAACTAAGCGATGCTAATCCTCAGCTCCTGGCAGATGTTCTGGTCTCTCTTGCTTCCAGTTCCAAATGGGCAGTAAACCTGGGAATCCAAGTATCACAGGCCTGCAAATTAGGCCCTAGGGCATATTGGAAACATGGATAATAAGAGCAGGAGTAGGCCCTTTGATCCCGCTCCACCATTCAACGGTCATGGTTGATCCTCTATCTCAATACCATACTCCAGTGCTCACTCCATACCTCTTGAAACTTTCAGAGTCTAGAAATCTATCTATTTCCTCCTTAAATATGTTCAGTGATTTTTCCTCCACACCCTTCTGTGGTAGAGAATTCCACAGGTTCATCATCCTCTGAGTGAAGAGATTTCTCCTCATCTCAGTCCTTAATGGCCTAAGCCGTAACCTGAGATTGTGACCCCTTGATCTAGACACCCAGCCAGAGGAAATTATACCCCTGCATCAGCCCTGTCAGAATTTTATACCGTTCAATGAGATCACCCCATTCTTCTAAATTCCAGTGAATACAGGCCCAGTCGATCCAATCTTTCTCATACGGCAATCCTGCCTTCCCAGGAATCAATCTGGTCAACCTTCACTGCAATCCCCCTATGGTAAGTATTTCCTTTCTTAAATAATGAGATGTGCACTCGTCCGACTATGTGGGTTAAAATTGACACCCCAACAGTTACAATTGTTCAGTGACATTCCATCGGTCTGTGATTGGAAAGTCTGACTCCTGGCTTCCTATAAATAACTCAATATGCTTTCTGACTTTTTTTCTGCCATCAACATTTATCCCCTCGGAATCTGAAATTTCTAGTGGCCAAAATAGGTGTTTGAATAAATAAAATTTCTCAAAATTACACATTTCACCATAATATGATTTAATTTATTCATTCAAATCCATGTTCCTTCAATTATTAAAGGCCTCAACGTCCCTCAAAAATGAAAACATGATCCACTAATTTTGTTTAATGAATATATTTGCCATTTAATTAGCAGAACTATGATTGATTGCCTGATTGGTCTTGTTAAATTTCTGTTATTACAGCTGGAATAGAACATAGATAAATTAGTGATGCCAACTTCATCTATTTACAGATGGACTTAAATCCAGGCAAGGGATTGGGAGACAGTATGTAAATTAAGTGATAGATTTTATGCCAGATTTACACACCATTGGCTGAGAAGTTTGACATATAGGGCTCAATTCTCCCAAATAATTTCGAATTGTGGGGCGGAATTCTCCCCTATCCACGGGGTGAGCAGTCCATGCGTTGAGGAGTGGCGTGAACCACTCCGGCATCGGGCTGCCCGGAAGGTAAGGAATCCTCGGCACCTTCAGGGGCTAGGCCAGCGGCGGGGGAGTTGGCGCCGTGCCAATCGGCGTGGAAGGGGCTTGGCGCTGTGCCAAACGGCGCTGAAGGGCCTCCGCCGGCCGGCACGAGTTGGCACATGCGCCGCGAGCGCCAGAGTGTGCTGGCATCATCCCAGTGCATGCGCAGAGGGGTTTGTCTCTGCACCGGCCATGGCAGAGGTCCACAGCAGCCGGTGCGGAGGGAAAGAGTGCCCCTAGGCCTGCCCGCGGATTGGTGGGCCCCGATCGCGGGCCAGGCCACCGTGGGGGAACCCCCAGGATCAGATCACCCCCCCCCCCCGAGGACCCTGGAGGCCGCCCGCTGAGCCAGGTCCCGCCGGTAAGTACCAGGTCTAATTTACGGTGGTGGGACCGGCCAAAAACGGGCGGCCGCTCGGCCCATTGCGGGCTGGAAAATCGCCGGGGAGGGCCGCTGCCATCGGCCGCCGACAGGCACGGCGTGATTCCC
Source organism: Scyliorhinus canicula (assembly GCF_902713615.1). Lineage (NCBI taxonomy): Eukaryota > Metazoa > Chordata > Chondrichthyes > Carcharhiniformes > Scyliorhinidae > Scyliorhinus > Scyliorhinus canicula. The sequence goes on along the minus strand of NC_052160.1, from coordinate 93,587,497 downwards.
ACCCCGCCAAATCCCCGGCGCCGGACATTTGGCAGCTGGCAGGGCAGGATTCACGCCAACCCCCCATCCCCGGCGATTCTCCGGCCCGACGGGGGGTTGGAGAATCCCGCACGTGGTCTCCAGTGGAAATGCTGCGATCCCCATCGGGTGGGTTGGCAAGATCGGATCACAATCCACCTGTGCTTAGAAATTGTGTTGGAGGTGGGGAGCACGGTCACTGAGAGGGGAGCCTGAACACGCCTGGCAGGTCAGGCTTCACAGAGATTTGGGCGCCAGTTTTAAAAAGCACCCCAATCTCAAAGTGACAGTAAAGGCCCCCCCCCAAACCGCTATTCCCTGCACCGGTGCAGAATTGGTAAAATGTCTAAAAGCTTTCGGTAAGGTACAAACTAAATGGCATCGTATTGAATTTGAGGGCTGGGTTACCAACAAATGTTAATTTAAAAATGACTAAATCATCCAAATCCCTTGCAACATTCTGCTCTTTGTAGGCCACCATCTACAGGTAGTATGGGTTAAATTATCCAAGACATGGACAAAACCTCTAACATTAATTCTGCTTCAGCATCTGCAGACTGAAGGAGTTTAAAAGTTCCTTTGAGTGAACAAAATACACACTGATCCTACAGTGTGCAAATTATTAATACAAAGTTATTTTCAAGTTTAACTTGGTTATTTTCCATCCACCTGTGTTCAGACTACAAAATTTCAACTCTATCCAATTAGTCTTCTCTATCGTTTCTTGCTGCTCAATCCGGTTGAGATTTGCTTCTAAATCTGCAGATTTGATCTTTTTTTAATTTCACAAATTTTGAACGGATCCAACTCAATTCAAATCTGTAAAGGCTGCACACAAAACACTTGTTTTGGCATTTTTATAAATAGAGGTCCAGAATACAAAACAGGGACGGAATGCTAAACTTTCATAAACCACACTGGTGAAGCCTCAGATATTTATTGGCCCCCCCGCGGCATGGTGCTTGGCGGTGGGAAGCGGCCCGCCATTGGTCGGCGTCGGGATCTCCTGGTCCCGCTGCAGTAAATGGGATTTTCCATCGAATCCACCCCATTCTGTCGGGAGGGGTGCCGTCGATGGAACGAGAAATCCCGCCGGCGTGAACAACCGGAAGATCTCGCCCATTGTGTCCAATTCTGGGCATCACAGCTCCTGAGGGACGGCAAGGCCTCAGGGAGGCTCCAGGGGAGATTTACTCAAATGGTACAAGGGGCGAGGGAGTTCCCCTCAGTGGAGAGATTAAAGAAGTTCAGACTTCTCGGACGGGATTCTCCGGTCCCCCAGCCGCATTGTTCCCGGCGCCGCGCCCTTCGCTGATGGGGGGATGCTCTCTTTCTGCCCCTTATTAATGGGATTTCCCATTGAAGCAACCCCATGCCACCGGTTATTGCACAGACGGGGGGTGCACTGCCAGCGGGAAAAGAGAATCCCAATGGCTGGGGAACACTGGCCCTATTCTTAGAGTAGAGAATGTTAAGAGGAAATTATATACGTTGAGCTATGGACAGGAGTAGTGAGATAAAGCATGAAGCCTTGCTGACCTCTGTAACCCACCCCCAGTCCATGGCCTTCCACTTAGTAGCCAATGAAAAAGCATCTTGAGCGACCAGGCTAGCCAGCATCAGTACAATTTACATCTGCAAGAAGACAAAAGGACTAAAGGTTGGCCTGCCTCATTTTTCTGGCATAGAGATTGTGATTCGCAACCTTCCTGTGCCAGTTCCCGTGGAAGTCGACAGCGTGTAAATGTAGTATTCCTGCCTCATTTACCTGACAGTAGCATATGACAATGGGCTGCATCTGCTTGGTGGAGGCTCCCTTTTGCCTCTCGAAGCTTCGCAATCTTGTGCTGTTAGCAAGTAGAGCAGCCGGTTTTCTGTTCTTAAAGACAGCCTGTCCCTCAATAAAAAGGAATTGGGGATAGGTGGCAAGGAAGTCAAATCCTAATCTTTGCATCGGAGAACCTGGTAGTAGGTCCACAGGCATTTAATGACTTTAGACAGGTTGTCAAAGCTCGAGAATGTAATCTTAACATGTCATCTCTTCACCACCACACTGGCAACTTCTCATACTGCCGAATGCATGGCTCACCTATCATCATCTATCAGCAGTCGCTAGCAATGAGGGCTTAGTCTGATCATTCAAATGCTCTACTTCATCCTCACACAACTTCCAATGCTGCTGGCTTCATACCTATCATCTCTGCCTCCACATAAATCTAGCTGTTTAGCTTTGGCATACACACACATCTATGGCACAATCATTGACAATCTTACATTTCTGTCCTGTAGGATGAGGTAGCATAAAATAGAAGGGAACAGAGCAGTTGGGTTGGTGGATAAATACATCTGCATCTCCTGAGCCTCATGTGTTTAGCTAGTTCAGAGCTTGTGCAATCCGACATCACTGAGACATCCATGATGGCATTTTCTTTCCTTCTCAACTTCCAGCTCACCTTCATCCAGAAATTTGGCAAGGTGAACAAGCCGCAGATTGTCTTACCATGGACTTCTTACGTTCCACCCCACCAACCACTCATACACCCACTCTCCTCGTCACTCTAACCTTGCCCTTGCTGATTTTCTACTTTCAAACATTCGAGAATTGCTGCTGACTCAGCCACGACAGGAGGACGAAAGAGCGAGTAACATCGCTGTATTGATGAAGAGACTGTATGTTCCTTAAAGGCTAGTGCAATTAGAAATGAGTTCTGCTACAGAGGATTCAATGAGGACAACGATGGAGTGGAGTGGCATCCATCAGAGCATTGATGAGCATGCATGTGAGAGGTTGTGTGTATTAAGTGGCCTTCCACTGTCAAAGAGAATGCAGGATTCTGGCTTCAACGTAGCAAATGACATCTCGCTGTGATATTGCAGATCCAGAGGCACTGCAACTGCAGCCTCCATGAGTGTTGCAACCTCCCTGTCATCAGGTCACTTCACTCTCTGTCCTCCTTGTGAGTGAGGATGCAGAAATACATCTTACCACAGCACCTCTAGAAACACTCCTCAGGACTGGCAGACAATTAAAGATGGGTGCCTGTCAGTTACATAAAATTGGTGACGGGGTACCTTTTGCATTCAGCTCTTTCACCCACGTTTGGATGAAGACTGTAATGAGATCAAGTGCTGAGTTAACCTTGTGAAAACAAACTGCATCTTTGAGCAAGTTTCTGCTCAGTAAGTGTCACTTGACAGCACTGTTGATGACTCCTTCCATTACTTTGCTGATGATGGAGAGTAGACTGCTAGGGCGGTCATTGGCTGGGTTGGATTTGTCCTGTTTCGTGTGTACAGGACACACCTGGTCAATTTTCCACATTGCTGGGTTGATGCCAGTGTTGGAGCTGTTCTGGAACAGCTTGGCTAGAGGTGTGGCAAGTTCTGGAGCACAAGTCTTCAGTACTATTGCCGGAATACTGTCAAGGCCCATAGTCTTTGCCGTATCCAGTGCCTTCAGCTGTTTCTTGATATCACATGGAGTGAATCGTATTGGCTGAATACTGACATCTGTGATGCTGAGGACCTCTGGAGGAGACCGAGATGGATTATCCACTCAGCACATCTGGCTGAAGATTGTTGCAAATGCCTCAGCTTTGCTTTTTGCACATATGTGCTGGGTTCCTCCATCATTGAGGATGGGGATATTTGTGGAGCCTCCTCCTCCAGTGAATTGTTTAATTGTCCACCACCATTCACGGCTGGATGGAGCAGGACTGTAGAGCTTAGATCTGATGCATTTGTTGTGGAATAGCTTAGTTCTGTCTATTACTTGCTGCTTATGCTGTTTGGCATACAGGTACTCATGTGTTGGAGCTTCACCAGGTTTATACCTCATTTTTCAGTATGTTTGATGTTGCTCCAGGCATGCTCGTCTGTACTTTTTGTTGAACCAAGGTTGATCCTCTGGCTTGGTGATAATGGTAGAGTGGGGGATATGACAGGCCATGAGGTAGCAGATTGTGGTTGAATACAATTCTGCTACTGCTGATAGTCCACAGCGCCTCATGGATGTCCAGTCTTGAGTGGCTAGATCTGTTTAATGGAGGGTATCCTCAATGTTAAGACGGGACTTTGTCTCCACAAGGACTGTGCGGTGGTCACTTCTACTCACATGGACAGATGCATCTGTAGCAGGCAGATTGGTGAGGATGAGGTTAAGTATGTTTTCCCCTCTTGTTGGTTCCCTCACCACCTGCTGCAGTCCCAGTCTAGCAGCTATATCCTTTAGTGGCCAACTCGGTCTCTGGTGGTACTATGGAGCCACTCTTGGTGATGGACATTGAAGTCCCCCACACAGAGCATATTCTGCACCCTTGCCACCCTCAGTTCTTCCTCCAAGTTGTGTTCAACATGAAGGAGTACAGATTCATCAGCTGATGGTGCAGGTACAAGGTAATCAGCAGGAGGTTTCCTTGCCTATGTTTAACATCCAGAGTTGATGTTGAGGACCTCCAGGGCAGCTCCCTCCTCACTGTATGCCACTGCACTGCCACCTCTGCTGGGTCAGTCCTGCCTGTGAGTATGACTATGTCAGGCTGTTTAACTAGTCTGTGAGACAGCTCTCCCAACTTTGGCACAAGCCCCAGATGTTAGTAAGGAGGACTTTGCAGGGTCGGCAAGGCTGGGTTTGCCATTGTCGTTTCCGGTGCCTGGTTCGATGCTGGGTGGTCTGTCCAGTTTTGCTCTTTTTTTGTGTTTTCATAGCAGATGAATCTTACTGAGTAGCTTGCTAGGCCACTTCAGAGGGCATTTCAGAGTCTACCACATTGCTGAGAGTCTGGAGTCACATGTAGGCCAGACCAGGTTAGAATGGCAGATTTCCTTCCCTGAAGGACATCAGTGAACCAGATGGGTTTTTACAACAATCGACAATGGTTTCATGGTCATCATTTGACTTTTAATACCAGATATTTTAGTGAGTTTAAATTCCATTCCGTGATGGTATTCGAACCCGGGTCCCAAAATCATTATCCCGAGTCTCTGGATTATTACTAGTCCAGTGACAATACCACTATCCCACTACCTCCCCTTGAGGGAGGAATTGCCAGCCATGAAGCCATGGCGATGTCCAAATGAGGCAGACGAGCTTGGGAACCGTTCATTGCCGCTAGATTTGCAGAAAGTGATGAGGACATCCAGTGAGGACTCCCCATTATCTTCACAAGGCATCTTTGAGCATTACATTGGCGTCTGACTGAGGCAGTACACACCTTCTGTGATAAGGCTCCTGGCATGGAGGTGCAGTGGATATCCTTCCAGGAGGATGATGATAACTTGCAGTGAGAGCAGTGCATAGATGCGCACAGATCTTCGGTGACTGTCTGACTTCTGTCTGACTGATGGCAGCTCACTTAGCTCTCAATGACCAGGGTCATTTCATGGCGAGTCACCATGAAAGTTTAATGTCTCCTGATCATACAGCATGATTCATGAGCGCCACCCTTGAGGATCAGTGTCAACGGAGGCTGAGGCAGATAGAATAAGGGGCTATCTGCAGCTCAAAGGTGCAGAGAGCATGTTGACAATGTCTGGAATGAGTGACGCTAACCCTCTACATTTTGGAAGACATCCTCATTCCCTATGAGATACAGGAATGACTGGTGTGTTCAGTCACTGTAAAGGAACACCACCAATGTGCTAGGAAAGTTGAATAAAGCTCATACAGGAAGTCCTGGATTGAGAATCCTCCCTTTATTTTGTGCAGGAATCAGGTTTAAACTTTAGACTGACAGGAACATAGCCCATCAGAACAAGGAACTATAGAAAGGGTGTAAATAGGGGGAGTTTATTTACAGAGCTAAGCATTATGTAGAAGTGCTTAATACCCGTGACCTCACAGTGCAACAAGAACTACTTAACCTTTCTAACCCTGCCGCTACATCTTAGTGCATCCCCAACTTCCACAGCGGAGGTAGAGGTCGCCTGCTTACTGCTACGTCCTGTTGTCTGTGATGACCTTGGTGGGTGTCCTCTGGAGGAACAAGACCTGGGAAGCCCGGCCTGCTTGAGGTGTCCTGCTGTGTGACAGTGCCCCCCTCCACCTCCCCCTCAGTCTGTGGAGCTGGAGATCAGGCGGTCAGAGGAAGAAGAGAGTCGGATGGGTGGGACACTCCCAAGGTCACCTGGGTGAATGGCCCTGGCGTGAGCACCAACTGATCCTCCTCCTTATGTGTGCTCAAGAGCTACTGCCTTCCTCTTTGAGATAGAGGGGCAGCGAGAGTGAACTCAAAGAGGCCTGCTGTCCTCTGGTGTTGTCACTGATGGATGCCAGAAAGTGCCTGTACCATGGAATGCTGTCCCTGCGACAGTACAGGACAGAAGCCTTGGATCAAGGTCTCCACAATGGCCACCACTCTAGATGTGTTGACCTCATTATATTGGAGTGTCAGCACAATCACCTCAGACCTAAGGTGGATGGACAATCCGCGGAATGTACCAGACATTCTTGCTTCATTTTCTAGAGTTTGCCTTTAGAGTTCCAGCAATTGGGGCATGACTGAGTCCAGAAACTGGTCATCTGGCTGGGATTCAGCAGATTCCTGGCATCCAATAATCTTCTGAGTGCCGGCATACTGGGACGTCCCTGTCTCCACCACCGATAGATCTGACAGTGTGATGTGATCACCAGATTCTGACCATGGGGTTGCTCTAAAACTAGATCCCGAGTTGTGTGCCTCTGCGCTGGTGGAGTGAGTGGGGAGCGCTCGTACGGGCCTTCCACTTTTTAGTTTGTGAAATTTTCCTCTGTGCTGGTCACAGGCTTGGAGTCAAGCTGACCAGTGGACTCCCTCAGCTGCTTCCCAGATATGCCTGCGAAAGAAAGGAGAGATCATTAGTGCATGGCAGTGGTGTAGGAGCAGGAGACATGATTCACAGAATTGTTGTTTGGTGGATGTTGCAGTGTTGAATCCTCACTTGGTTTATTATTACCGACCTCACCATCAGCACACGAGTGGTCAATGTCCTTCCCGACCATCAAGATGGCTCTCCCTTCAAAGCCAGTGAGGACCTTCAGTTCTGGCATTCCTCTGCCCGACTGGAATCTCTCCCTCTTGTTGTGTGCCAGCTTGTCCTGCATGAAAATAGACAGAGTGTAAGAGGACGCATGCCATTGCAGATGATAAGGTTGTCTGGCATGTGTGGATGGTGAGTGGGACCAGTGAGGTGAAGAGGACACGATCCACAGGTGAGATGAAGATGTATGTGGGAGGGCGAGTGGCAAAAAAGTGTCCCTTGACCAGGCATTGAGTGAGATCCCTATGGATGTGGCATGGGTGTGTGATGGGTGTGTGAGTTTAGAGAGACAAAAAGAGCAAGTTACCTTGGCATCCTCTGTGGCTGTTGTGTGTTGGGGTTGCCTTTAAATGTGGGGTCACAATGATTAAAGCACTGATGTGATGATGGGGCAGGTAAATCAGAGGCTGCCCCGCCAGCAATACAATGTGGAGCCCATGCATGAAAATCCATGCGCGCACTATATGGTGTGAAAAGCCGGCATTGCCGTTGGCGGATTCAATGTCATTTTTCCCGTTCGACATCGACCTTTGACAATTTTAGAGAAAATCTCACCCACCCCTGTTACAAAAATGAACTTGATGTCCAAAAGGTCTACTGGGAGCAATAAATAATTCTAAATAATGTAACACAGCTGTGAGTCAAGTATACATGTTTTCTGCTTATTCACAGCCAATGGATTGGAAACCTCATTATTTCAATGTTATTTTCAAGGATGGACTACAGAAAGTGAAAGTAATAATGAAAAAGGGGCAAAAAGGATTTTGAATGGGATGTGGGCACTGCAGGCTAAACCAAGACCTGTCACCCATCTCTAATTGTTCTTGAGAAAGCGGTAGTAAGCTGCCTTCTTGAACCATTGCAGTCTATCTGATCAGCAGGTACAATGACAGGAAAGAAGAGATGCTCAATAGTCGTTGAGTGAATCAATCTGCGCTTGACATTAGCAAGTGTTCTGTTATCTTTCTGGGAAGAAATTGCATACAATTCCCTTGAGAGGCATGCTGCAGGATGAGATGTAACAGAGGAAAGGAGCCCCAGGATTGTGATCCAGTGACAGTGAAGAAACGGCGTAATAGTTCCAAAATAGGATGGCTTCATCGTAGAATTTACAGTACAGAAGGAGACCATTTGGCACATTGAGTCTGCACCGGCCCTTGGAGAGAGCACCCCACTCAAGCACACACCTCCTCCAACTCATCCCTTGATTAACCCAGCAACCCCAATTAACCTTTTTTATTGGACACTAAGGGCAATTTAGCATAGCCAATCCACCTAACCCGCACATCTTTAGACTGTGGCAGGAAACCGGAGCACCCAGAGGAAAACCCATGCACACACGGGGAGAACGTGCAGACTCCACAAAGACAGTGACCCAAGCCGAGAATCGAACCTGGGACCCTGGAGCTGTAAGCAACTGTGCTAACCAATATGTGCTGCCCAAAACGCTATTGAAATGCAAAGCTTTTAAAAACAAGTTTTTACTCCCCTTGGTTCTTGACTCAATCCGTGAGGTCCCCTTTCAAAACAAAGGGAAGGGAACTTGCAGGTAATGGTGTTTCCATGAATCTGCTGCCCTTGTCCTTCTAGGCGGTACAAGCTCTGAGTTTGGAAGCTGCTGTCAAAAGAGCATTGGTGAGTTGTCTTGTAGGTGGTACACATTACTGCCACTGTGCAACAGTGGTGGAAGGAGTGACTGTTTAAGATGGTGGATGGGGTGCCACTCAAGTGGGCTGTTTTGTCCTGCATTGTACGAAGCTTCTTAAGTGTTGTTAGAGCTGCACTCATCCAGGCAAGTGAAGAGTATTCCATCACACTCCTGACTTGAGCCTAGAAGTTGCTTGTCAGTCATTGGGAAGGCAAGAGGTGAGTTACTCGCCACAGACCACCCAGCCTCTGAGCTGTTCTTTTAGCCACAATATTTGTATGGCTAGTCCAGTTCAGTTTCTGGTCAATGGGGACCTCCAGGATACTTATAGTGAGGGATTTAGCAATGGTTGTGCCTTTGAATAGCAAGGGACAATGGTTAAATTCTCTCTTGTTGGAGATGGTCATTGCCTGGCACTTGTGTGGGGCAAATGTTACTTGCCACTTATCAGTCCATTGCCTGACTATTGCTCAGACCGAGCTGCATTTGAACATGGACTTCTTCATTATCTGAGGAATTACAGATTGTGCAATCATCAGCAAACATTCCCACTTCTGACGTCATGTTGGAGGGATGGTCATTGTGGGAGCAGCTGGAGATGGTTGATCCTTGGGCCTTTACCTGAGGAACTCCTGCAGTGATAGGGACCCCACTCTATGAAGGATGTTTAAAGCTCCATTCATGTTACACTTATTGCTTAATAACCTAAGGCAATCTCCTGGTTATCATAGAATCACAGAATTTACAGTGCAGAAGGAGGCCATTCAGCCCATCAAGTCTGCACCAGCCCCTGGCATGAGCTGCCTACTTAAGCCCATGCCTCCACCCCATCCCCACAACCCTGTAACCCTACCTAACCTTTTGGACACTAAGGGGCAATTTAGCATAGCCAATCCACCTGCACATTTTTGGACTGTGGCAGGCAACCGGGGAGAAAGTGCAAACTCCACACAGACAGCCACCTGAGGCCGTAATTGAACCCAGGGGCTGTGAAGCAGTAGTGCTAGCCACTGTGCTGCCCATGGATTTATAATGGTGGTCAGAACTAGCCAGGTGGATTGTTGTTCGATTAATTTGTAATACGAACTGAACATGCTGCAGTCATTGAGTCGATGATTTTCTGTACATTCTTTGCTTCATCAATGCATCAAAAAACACTGCTTTGAAGGCAAGCAGTCTCCTGTATCCCACTGGCCGGACATTTAGAGAGACAAGATACCAATGGTAATCTTCACATTGCTACAGATGGGGTGAATAGGACTAAATGAGAACTCTGAATCACTTAAAATTAATTTTCACATTTCTGGTAGTGCCACCTGAATTCTGCACAGTTTAAACCACACACTTGCATTTTAATGAGACCAGCATTATAGGGAGATCACCTGTGTACATAGTAAAATGGAAAAGGGGCAGCACGGTGGTGCAGGGGTTAACACAGTTCCATCACAGTGCCGAGGACCCGTGTTCGATCCCGGCCCCGTGTTCGATCCCGGGGTCACTGTCCATGTGGAATTTGCACAATCTCCCTGTGTCTGCATGGGTGTCACCCCTTAATTCAAATATGTACAGGGTAGGTGGATTGGCCACGCTAAATTGCCGCTTAATTGGAAAAGAAAAGAATTGGCTACTTTAAATTTATTTTTAAAAAATAATAAAAGGCCACCTCCTCAAAATCCATAAAATGGGTGATGATTAAAAAATAAAATTTTCCACATGTCCGTTTCTAGCTTTTTGTGTTCAGTCTTTCCAAACAGACACAATTTAATAAATAACTGAATGCCGACTAGATTTTTACTTTGTGTTACAGTCAATATTAGGATGCATCATCATCTTCTATGCATTAGGTGGAAATTTTGAGAATGATCCAGAAATAAGGATCTCATTAAAGACAAACAGGATAGTGTTGATTTACATCGGGAAACCTTCCAGTCACATTGTTAATTCCACCAGTTGAGTTAGTCACTGAGATAAATCTCATTATAGTATTTTGACTCCAACAAAAGCCTGAAGGTGGTTTGATTATTGGAGTGTGACTGAGTTTTTAGACCTGTGTAAATTAAGCTCTTTGCTGGTTTTGCAGCATTGCATTACACAACACAAAGCAGGACATTGCAATGCTTCAGAATGACATATTTAAACGCTTCCAATCAATAGCCTTGCCTCGATCTTCAGTTTCTTCTTAATTCCCGGCACACAAGACATCAGCTTATTGTGAGTCTAGTCACTACCAGCAAATGTGAATGCTTAGGTCATCAATGTTTTCATTTAATGACTTTCAATGAGGTGTCTTAAAAGAGCTTTTGATTGTCACACTTCTGAAGACCTGACAGAACCAAGAGAGCCTGCAATAGTGAAAATTGAACAGGAAGTGGCGACGCCTTAGCCAAATCCCAGCTGACTAACCCTTTTCTGAGCTCACTTGATCTCGCAATGTTTCACTTGTTTTAAAACAATCTGTGTCAACTTGTTATAATGCTGGAAACTGAAATGAAAGCTTTGAATGGTGATGGTAGCACAGGAGTTTACATACCGCTAAACCTCGTTCTTTTTCTTCCCTACTGGTCTCATTATCCTGACCTTTCAGGTTCTGAATTTTACCAACTCCCCCTCCACCCTGTTAACCTTGAAGCCAGCTTGTGCTAGTTGTTCAGACATATGTTACCATAGCAACATCTGCTTGGCATCACGTGTAGACCTCAAATTTGCTCAGTGTCAAAGAGAGCAATAGCCATGAGAAGTCTTCTGCCACGGTTGGTAAAGCGAATGTTTATAACTTACATATTTGAAGATGTTAGTAAATTAATCTTGTAAAAAAAAATTCCTTATTTTTCATCACATGAATCCTTGCAGCCAGGTAAATAAAATGGTCAACTTCAAAGATACCTTCACGAAATAAAAATAATCATCAATGCTCCCTGAGTGGAATGGAAGTTTGGCTATCGCTCGAGAGTGGGTCTTATTGTGGCCTCAAGTTCAGTCATGTCATGAGCGGACTGACCAGTAAGTACAATTAACGTCACCAATACTTTTGTAAACTATAAAGTTGTGCCATTGCCCAAAATAATGATGTCATGCTCAGTATGTTAACTATTGCAACATGCCCAAAATGTGTGCAATGCATTATCAAACTGCAAACAGCCGCTGGTAGCAACTGAAGCCGGCGCGGAAGTTTCAAAGTAGTATTACTATCTTCTGTTGTGTCGGATAAATCTGGTGTCAGTCTACTTGGACTTCATAAAGCAACCCACCAAAGTATTTATTGATTTCAAATATATTTCAAGAATGAACATGGCTCTCGTGAAAGAGAGGATGCTTGTAATAAAGAAAACACTTTCACTTCTTGTACTCCACTTCACCATTAAGTACTCCAAGTTAGCTAGAGAATATGATTAATGCAAGCCAAAGCTCTTTCTATATTGTCTCAATAGAATCCCAGCAGGGTAGTAGGGGCAGCAGGGTAGCATGGTGGTTAGCATAAATGCTTCACAGCTCCAGGGTCCCAGGTTCGATTCCCGGCTGGGTCACTGTCTGTGTGGAGTCTGCACGTCCTCCCCCTGTGTGCGTGGGTTTCCTCCGGGTGCTCCGGTTTCCTCCCACAGTCCAAAGATGTGCGGGTTAGGTGGATTGGCCCTGCTAAATTGCCCGTAGTGTCCTAATTAAAGTAAGGTTAAGGGGGGGGGTTGTTGGGTAACGGGTATTGGGTGGATACGTGGGTTTGAGTAGGGTGATCATGGCTCGGCACAACATTGAGGGCCGAAGGGCCTGTTCTGTGCTGTACTGTTCTATGTTCTATGTTCTAAAGCTGACATTCCAATAAGCACACTCCATTGTGCGATAAGTGAGAAGATTTAAGGGGAATTTTCCCCACTTTGGCAACACTGGGAAGAACTTTACATATCGGCTGTGTACTGTACTCACCTTCCAGTAATAACCTGCAGTTTCCCTGTAGGCTCCCCCACTCAGTGCGGTTCGATATCACGAATAGTGTACCCAAATGTAAAGCTCAAATTTAAAAATAATTAGTTCCATATTAACCTCCAACACACATCCTACCTGGGCTGTAAACAATTTGTATCAAACGCACATTTTAGAAGAGGATTTCAGACCAACTTAGGGTTCATAAAAAAAGAAAATGCTGGATAAACTCAGCAGGTCTTCCCCTCCCCACATGGCCACTGTTCATTGTTGTTCAATTTTGCTCCCACTGAGCACTGACATTTGTTCTGCTATTAACACATTCTGCTATCCTGCCTTTGCCACTGTTTGCACTCTTCAGTCCCTAATTGCACCATTAACAGCCACTTTGTCTCATATGATGATATTTTTGTTCATCTCTCCTTCGCTCCAATCTATCTCTGATTTTCCATTCTGCTGCAACACTTGACCTCCCTCTTTCCCAATATATAACTCACTAAATTCCTATCCCTCTTCAGTTCTGTGGAAGGGTTATTGGACTTGAGATGTTAATTCTGCTTCTCTCACCACAGGTGCTGCAAGACCTGCTCAATGCATTTTCTGTTTTTATTTCAGATTTCCAGCGCCTGCAGTATTTTGCTTCATTTGAGTATTCAATAATTTGGTTTCTCAGTTTATTAAATGCAATTGGAATCTTGCCTGTTGCTCTGTTATAAACCTGGAGAGTTTCCTGAAATGATAGATTTAGTTTTTGATTCAATGAGTGAAGCAAGAAAACGCAAAAGAAACCCTCACTGCAGAACATCACAAATCTATACTGGAGTTGGAGCCTGCTTTCTCTTTTGAACTCAGAGGAACTGGAGAGGAAGCAGCTCATTTCTAATGTGAATTAGAAAATGACAAGTTGAATGTAGCCAGGTATCGGAGAGGCTGACTTCGAGATTTTAATCATGTTTCTCTGGCTAGAAATAGTTCAGGTGAGATGGTGGTTAAGATGGGGCTGGCTAAGGGTGGCATGGTGGCGCAGTGGTTAGCAAAGCTGCCTCACGGCACCGAGGACCCAGGTTGGATCCCAGCCCCGGGTCACTGTCCGTGTGGAGTTTGCACATTCTCCCCCGTGTCTGTGTAGGTCTCGCCCCACAACCCCAAAAGATGTGCAGGGTAGGTGAATTGGCCAGGCTAAATTGCCCCTTCATTGGAAAAAAAGAATTGGGTACACTAAAGTTTTAAAAAAAGATACGGCAAGCCAACACAGTGTGGATTCTCAATTGTATTTTGAAATAGGAGAATAAATATTAATGAGGCAATTATGAATAGGCATCTTTTTTCAGGGGTGCATTACATCCATAATACATTCAGAAGGACCCTAACAATTTTGCATCTTTCAGTTATATTTCTTATTCAGCCAAATTTCAGGTTTTTTAAAAAAGGTAAACATCTGATTTGCACCTATGCCATGTAAGGGCAAATTTATGAAGCCTCTCCCAGTTTCACTTAACCTTAACATTTGTGTATTTCTTTTCCAAAAGAGCTGATTTTTAAAATGCTCTAATCAATACCGAAGGAGCACTGTGAATCCAGTTTGCCTGAGCCAGATTCAGATCATAGAGTTCGGGACATAAATATCTATGCATTTTCCAGACCATTCGCCTGGGAGAGATGCACTTCAGCTTTAGGACATGTGTCCTTTTTTCCGATGGCGGATTGCCAAGTCCTCTCCGTAAACAATGCAAACACTCCTCTATTCTGATCAACCAATAAAATAGAGTAGAATATTCAAGTTTAGGGTTTGAAGAGAGGAGATTGTCAGCGAGGTCGAGGACCATACAAAGTCCTAAAGAAACATTCCTCAATCAATTGATTCAACAATTATATCAGGCCTGCAGCTAGATTTGTTAACTCATAGGATCCCGACTGTTCATTTCTTTCCGTAGCCCGAAAACATTTGGTAACCCAAAATCAAGAATCTTTTTGCTTCCTTTGACATAGTACATGGCAACGCATCACGTTTTAAGCTTGCTTATTCAAATAAAAATTAAAGTAATTATTTTGTGCAACAAGAATGCTTTCTACGCAATCAAAACATTGAAAATGTAATTGCCTGACTAGTATTTTGATAGCCTGAGGTTGCAAACTATTGTGAGTTTTAATCCATGATAAATCTATATTTTGGTCATTTATGGAACTGAGAAACTATATTGACTCCATGATAAAAAAAACACAAGTGATGCAAGTTTTAACACAGACCAGAATCATTTTTTGAGGCACGTTACTCAAACCTATGTATTGGTTCAAGCTGTGATACAGATGGACTTAAATTTCACACATCACCGACAACATTTGGTTCCACTTCTCTCCCTAGTGCAGAACAGTGTTCTCTTGTGCCTTCCCCTTATTTACATCTATGGCTGCACAATAATAATCCTGTATCCTTCTTGCACAACATCTGAAAGTCACCCAATGTTTGGATTTGCTTTCTATCCAAGCAACAAGCTTAAGACAAGCTACCTCCAAGATACTTGTGTCCATTTTGCAGAGTACAATGTGTTTTTTCCTGTAAGGAAAGAGACTGAACTACTGACATTACATTATGTTCAGAACACTGAAGGATCCACAGAATCTCTCTGCACTGGAAGTCATGGTGTTGCTGGAGGTTTAGGAGATGGACAGGACACTTGGCTGTCGAAGCTGGCAGCACGGCCTTGCCACTGAAAAGAAAAAGATAAACCTTTGTGTCACTTCCTTATTGAACAAGTTTGTATTCACATAATGAGTTTAACACAGAAAAAAATCTCAAGGAAGGCATATGGAAAATGAAGGCTGAGCCAATGGCGAGAGAAAGAGAGGTTCTTTACAGCATTCCCAAAGATTTCAAAGGAGGAGAGGAATGTGGGAATGTTTAGAGAGGCCACGACAGAGAGTGAAGCCCAGAGGAGAAGAATGAGGCCAAAATTAGATTAATTGCTATTTGGGAAGCCAGACGCAGGACTGGACGAGAGTCGTGAGGTGGTGGGCCCGACACCTTAAGGACAAGAACAAGAATTTTAATTTTGAGGCGTTGGAGGCCCTTTATCCCAATAAAGATGAGGTGATGGGAAAGCAGGACCTGCTACATGATAGGCAAGGGGCAGCAATGTCGAGATAAAGCCTGAGCCTGTGGAAATTGGGACTGGTGGCTGGCAAGGACAGCAATGTGAATTAGTCTCTATGATAATGGTACATTTGTGAGTTGCAGCAGTGGGTGGGCTGAGGAAGGGAATATTGAGGAATTGGAAGTAGGTAGTCTTTGTGATGGAGATGGGTCAAAAATGCAGATCAGGGTTGAGCAGGATTCTGAGGTTGCAAACAATCTACTACGGTCAGGGACGGAGTCAATCCTGAAGGACCATAATTTGTGGAGGGAGCTGAAGATTATTGCTTCAGTCTTCCAAATGTTTTACTGAAGGAATTCATAGCTGGTCCAAGGAGAAACAGTTCAACAACTCAAAAATTGTGTCAAGTGCTCAAAGACCAAACAACACATTTTCCCGACAGTGATGAGCAAATATCAGCAAAGATTTACACTCTCCCTATTTGTCCAATTTAGCATATATCTACATTACATGAATAACACTCTCGCACCAGGAACCACAATCAAGTTGTCAATGAAAGAATATGACCTCCTTTAAATCTCTCATGGTGGCTGGCTGGGAATGAGGGTTTTTACTACATCCTGTTTTTGGGGCAGAGGATAAAAATATGATGCTCCACCAGGTGAGAGCCAAATTTTATGTTTCAGCCGCTGTACAAAGATTTATGTCACTTAGCCACCTCTTGGAGTGGACTGTTTCGTTAAACAGCTTAAAGTTACAAATTTGCATTTAATAAGGGGGCTTATTTGCATAATGCCACTGCAGGTGCAACATTTCTTTGTAAAGGAGCAATGTCACCAAATTTAAGATGGATTTTCTAATTCATTGGGTTCATGCCAGAGGTGTGGAGTGGGACTTCCGGTCACTGGCATGATCTTGCTCTGCCTCTGCTGAACTTTGCTGAGCCAGACTCAGAAAGCAGGTCCCCAGAACCACTTTGGTGGACCGGACAATCCAGCAACACTGCAGCATTTAAATAGCTGGAGCAGCTCAAAAGGAACAGGTCAAAAATGCTAAAATGGGGAGCAAGTTCTTCAGGTAGTTAAACAAAACAATAGTCTCCCTAAGTTATTCAACAGTGTATAGAAATTCTCTGAGAACATATTCAAAACAGAGGGAAGGAGACCAGTGAAAAAAACAAGGGTCCAGGCACATTGGAATGAGGATGTCTAGGCTGTCAGTGTAACCTACACAAACCCCCGTGTGATAACTCAGTGCCAGAAGATGTTCAATGACTCCACTGGGGCAGCCAAGGTACAGGAAGACAGTCGAACAAAGCATTATCATCGACATGTCTCTCATTTCCCGCCCTCTTCCCCTCACAGTACGGAACAGCACCCACAACTTACCAGTAACGTGCAGGAGGTACCACTATACCCTTCACAACCGCTTCCTTCCCCCGCAAGTGCGGCTTCACCCACAGCCTAAGACAAAGGGGAAGCATTAAAAGCCTCAGGATATGTCGTTCCTCATTTCCTGTACCTGTCATCACCCCCCTTCCCCCCTCACCTCGCCATTTCTGACATCTGACATATTCCATATGATAGAGGGGCTTTCACACTATCCATTTTAAGTTGAAGATGAAAATGACCCAGGATCAATCTCAAAGAACAGCAACAAGTCTGTCCCTCAACCTTTGACTATTCACCCCAATAAGGGGAGGAATTCTGAGCACTGTCAGACAGGCAAAGGGGAGGAGTGCGAGATGGGGAGATGTGAGGGTGGTGGCAGATGTGGGCTGGTTATCCAATTCATCATCTCAATACTATTCAGCTCTCACAGGACACATATAATCTGTCCTAAATAAACCCTTTGGATGGAGCCTGTGGATGAATGGGGGCATTCCATATCTGAATCTGGAGGTGCAGGGTTCAAACCCTGCTCCAGACAGTCTGACAACCAGAGTTTGGACTTTGAATTCAGAGTTGACATATTCAAGTCCAATGGGTGTGGCTGGACCTTCTTGTTACGTTGGACTATTGAGGGGTGTAAAAATGGTTGCAAGCACAAAAGCTGCGTTTGCATCACGGTTTATCAGATTGTTAATCAGCCTGAGAATCCCCCCGTGTGTCACACTAGGGACACAGCAGGAAGATAGGAAAACACCAACAACTAAACAATTTTAACCTCTTGTGATGTAATGCAAGAGGAATGGCCAGTTGGATCCCACTGCTGGCCACTGGCAAGCAAGTGCATATGAGATAATCTAAGATTAATCTCTTAATATGTAAATGGGTAAATAGTGGCATATGGATTTGAGTGTTGGCAGGTGGGAGACTATCCACTTTGGGACTACAAAGCATGAGTCAGATTATTTTCTGAATGGTGAAAAACTAGAAGCACTGGAGGCTCAAAGAGACTTTGGGATTTACTTACATAGATTGCTGAAATGTGATGGGCAGGCATTAAAAATAATCAAGAAGGCTAATGAATGACTAGCCCTTATATCTGGTAGATTCTAATTCAAGGGGGAAGCAATCAGCTATACAAAGCCTGAGGGAGATCAGATCTGGAGTACTAGAGCACCACAACTTAGGAAAGTTATTTTAGTCTTGGAGGGAATGCAGCACAGTTTTACCGAAATTATACTTGGATTCCAAATGTCAAATTACGAGGTGAGGCTATACACTTTAAGGTGGCATTGCCAGGAATTAGGATGGCTGAGATGAAATTTTTTAGAAGTTTTCACAGTATTATGAGGAACAGGCAGATTAGATAAGGTGGCACTATTTCTGCTGGTTGGGAGTTTGAACATTAGAGCCAGACGCTTGGAGCGATGAAATTTGAAAACACTGCCACATACAAAGGCCGGGATTTTCCAACCGCCCCCGACCGCAGGTTTTCTGGCAGCAGAGGCAGCCCGTGATTGGCTGCCGGTGGGATCTTCCGTTCCTGCCAGAATCAATGGCCATTTGCGTTATTTACCAGGGAACCCACCATAGGGGAATCGCTTTCGGCGGGACCGGAAGATCCTATTGGTTGGAAGGATGGGAAAATCCCGGCCAAAGGTTATTAGAGCTCTCTTTTTAAACAGCAATTGACGCTAGATCAATCGCAAACTTTAAACCTGAGATGAAAAGCCTTTTTTATCCAAACATATTATGGGGTATGGGGCAAAGGTGGTCATATGGAATTTGATTAGAGACTAGCCGGGATCTTACTGGATGGCAGCGAAGGTTTGAAGAGCTATGTGCCTTTTCCCTCGTTCCTACATTCTTACGACAGAGCTGGTAATCCGAGGCAGCAATGGCTATTGTGTCCAGTTTTGGAAAATGGAACCGGAACGGGACATTCAAGTTTGGCAGGGTTCAGACAGGAGCCAGGGGCTGGTGTGACAGAACTGAGTGATGAGAAGAAGCAGGAGGAACCGGTGTCTTGCAGGCTGGAAAGGAATCGACTGAAAGGGACCGTATAAAGGTATTTGAGAAATTAAAAGGTACAAAGGACATAGATGTAACTTATTTAACCGAACACTGAGAGGCAGAATCAAATCCAAGGAAGTTGTGCATCTTGGATCCGTTGGCCACATTGTCTTCTGCAGTTATTTTGATGTTGTTGGTTAATCAGCATTATTGAACTGAAAAGACAATCACTACACTCAATAGTGAACAGAAGGTCTGAATTGTTTAGTAGTTAATTGGAAGGATTTGTTCCAATTTATTAAGTTTATCAGTTGGAAGATCAGATAAGAATGTTTTACTTATCAAGTTCAATCATGTGTATTCTTTAAATTATTCTCAGACTAGTAAGAGTCAAGGTAGATTCTGTATTCATATTTTTGGGCTACTCATTAAGGAAAAATCCATTATTTTTTATTTTATTTTATTTATATACCCAATTAATCTTTTTTAAAGTTTCATGCGCTGGGTATGATCGCCTGATTCGGTTACGCAATGAGGCCATTAAATTTCGGGAGAGGTATCTTGCAAGATTTGCGATGTTTGGAATGTTGGGCATGATCCAGATTTGTGTTATTTAGTGAGCAGCTGTCAATTGTCCCGAGGCCCAGGAATCAACTTTCATGCCTGGGAGATCTTGCCATGGCGCCGTTTGGCACAAACGTGGACCAGGCATAATGTCACCTGGTGGGGTCCTCCAGGCCATAGGAGGCCCCGAGATGTTTGGGCTATGGGCAGGGTGCTACCCTGGCACTCCCACTGGCACCCGGGCATATTGGCACTGCCACCTGGATACAGCCAAGGTGTATGAGTGGCACTGCCAGGCAGGCAGGGGCACCACCAGGGTGCAAGGCTGGCAGTGCCACGATGCCCTGTTGCCAGGTTCCCCATGCCAGGGACTGGGCGCAGGGGTCCCCAGCCCTTATGAGGTGGGGCTTGAGGATCCCCTGGCAGGTACGTTGGGGCATTGGGAGGGGGGTCCTGTGGGGATGGCACATTGAGCTCATCACTACAGGAAATGAAGATAAATGTGGCCTCGGCCTGGGAGACCGTCACGAGTGCTGTTCTATCTGGTCTCCATTTGTGGGAATGGTGCTCACCCGAGGTCTCTGAGGTGATGATTATGAATCCCAAAGCCCCAGCTATCTGGGGAAGCTGCATATTAGAGTCAGGCTTACTGGCTCTAATATGCAGATTTGCCAAAAGGTGATCCCGCCCATTGTGGGTGGGATTCACATCGCAACGTCTCACGAGATCCCGTTGGATCTCGGTAGCGGTGGCAAGCTGGGTAGATCCCGGAAGCGGTGTCTCCCGGCTTTCGACGGCATGCTGCAATGCAGCGAGCTGATTTTCAGGCGCAGTGCGGCCATTGGATCGTGCCCTATAAATGAGCTCATGTTTCGGAGCAGAACAATGCTGTCTAGCCTTTCACAGTTCACATCAGTAATAACTCTTACTGAGGAACATTGGTAAAGGCTCCGAAGGTGAAAATAAAATAGGAGAGAATATGAGAAAAAAAAATCAAGTAACGGTCGGATGATACCGATCTGTAAAGAGGAAGAGGTAAGGAGCTCCATAGTTTTGATGTTTCGGGAATTAAAGAATGACAGCCTGAATTGATGGACTTCCTCAATTTTAACATAATGGCGACCTGTGTGTAGGACTGGTGCCCTGGAAATGCAAGGGGGCTGAATGTATAGTGCTGACAACAGCAATATCATTAGAAGTGTGATGGAGTGAGAGATTGGATGCTAAATGATCAAAAGAATACCCATTGGCCAGTGGGTTTCTGTTGTACCCTGACCGGAGGTGAAGACAACCCATGCAAAGAGCCTCCGAGACGATCCTGACACAGACACACCGTCCTGACGTGGAGCCTCATCATTGTTTCTTCACTATTGATGGGTCAAAACTTGGATGTCCTTTTTGAGCAGCACTGTGGGTGTACCTACACCACATGGTACAAAAAGGCAGCTACTACCGCCTCCTCAAGGGCAATTTATGGGCATTGGAAAGCTGGCCAGACCAGCAGCATCCATATCCTGTGAAAGAATGAAAAAAGTATGGAAGCTGCATGGAAGACACGGAAAGGATCCAGGCTTCACAGAAGGTTGGAGCTGCTGGGAAAACTGACAGGGGTAATTTTCACCTTCAACACCTGAGTGCCAGTCTGGGAGAGTGAGCGCAGTGCCCAGTGTGCACCGTGTTGCATTTTCAACTGGCAGGTTCCTATTCAACTGGTAAAGATAAGCAATACACCTATTACACTCAATGTGTACTACACCACTTTGTAACCCCACAGAACTCAGCCCCTCTGGATACAACTCTCATTAAGACACACATGATTTAAGTATATAACCTCAAATTTAACAAAGATTTTTCATTTCAGCTGCATTATTTCAGGAATCAATATTTACAACCTGTTTGTATTAAATTATAAGACTGTATAGAAAGTATATAACTCTGGTCACATACTATCATCGACATGCATGTTTTGTACATTCATTACAAAGCAGTCTGAAGTTCTCTTACCTCCACCAAGGGGTGCCAATGTGCAATTGGCTTGCGTGGGTATGCCAACATTTCATTCCAGTGATCCCTCCCTAGGCCTTCAGCATTGATGCCCACGCGACACACTCCAATGATCTCATTATGTCCAACACTAACCATCATGGAGGGAAGGAAATTCTCATTAACAAAAATTCCTTTGTGCAACCTCAATTATTCACAGTAGCAGAAATGGATCAAACCTGAGCAATGCCAGGAAAGAACCAGCTAATCTCCTGAAATGGCTTAGTATCTAACTGGCTGCCCAAAGTAAACCTGGGCTGTAGAAATCATGGCTCCAGCCCCAGTCTGCATTGAGTTCACAGATCTCAAGAGGATAAAGAGTAAGGGTCTTACAATTGGCCTCAGTGCCCCTGAGCTTGCAAGGCGTAAAGTCAGCCAGAATTTCTATTTCTGGTTACTTCCCAGTAAATGGAGCTGGAAAGTGAGTGTATGGACAAAAGATCGACCGTAAATGTTAATATGCACAATCTGTCTTCACTGTTAAAGAATACCATTTGGCTGATGCACCGCAGAGGAGTCAATACACATACAGCTGCAATCAACCTGACTGCATACTTCCAAATGTAGAAGAGGAAAATTTGTGGGGCAGAAATACAAAGAATTGAATTGATCTCTATGGCAATGTGAATAGGTGTGCAATCCGTATGCAATGCATGCACCATTAATTTCGAACAAAGAGTGAATAAGGGAAGAACTGATTTCCAGGGCTATGATCATTAAAATACACGTTTCGCCAATGACTTTTACAGCTGCAAATTGCTTGCTACCAGTAGGCAGCATCTCATGGGAACTAACACTGCCTCTTTTATAACCTGCCTTTTGGTTGGGTGCATCCCATGTTTAATATTCCTTTTACTTACACAAAGGAATTTTATAATTGCTTAAAAAGGAAAAGCAAAAATACAGGGTTATGGGAAAGAGTGGGAGGGTGGGGTTGTTTGATTGCATAGCTCTGTCAAAGAGTTCTCACAGCCAAGGTGGGTTAATAGGTCCACTCCTGCAATTTAATATTCTATGAACATTAACCACTATCATATTAATTGCCGATCAGAGAACATGTCAGAAATGGGAGGGGAGGAAGGTGATTGGGAGAGTGAAGTGATTGGAGGGAGGTGGAGCTACTGGGATAGTGGAGGCCGGCAACTGGAAGAGAGGGGGATGCAATAGGGAGAGGCAATTGAGAGAAAGAAGATGTGATCAGAGAGGGAGGTGATTGGGAGGGTGATCAGGAGAGGGGGAGATCCGGGGAGAAATGGGGAGAGCACGGGAAAGAATTCAGGCAAGAGTAGAGTGATCAGTAAAGGGGAGCAATCGAAAGAGTGTAGGATGTTTGGGGGTTGATCAGGATGGAGAGGAAATTGGAATAGAGGGGACAATCAGAAGAGAGAGTGGATTAGAGCAGGAGAGAGTGGGGCGATCAGATGAGAGGGGATTGGTCAAAAGAAGGCCAGCAATAATCTTTGACACTGCGGTGGAGAGAGAATGTGCAACGGAATTTGCCTCAGCCACTTAATATATAGGGTATGAAGTTGCACACAATTAAAAAAAAATTAATGTATGAAATGTGGGTGTCGCTGGCTAGGTCAGCATTTATTGCCCATCCATAATTGCCGTGAAGAATATGGTGGTGGTGAGCTGCCTTCTTGAACCGCTGCTGTCCATATGGTGTAAGTACACCCTCTGTGCTATTAGAAAGGTGGCGTCTGGATTTTCACCCAGCAACAGTGAAGGAACTGAGATAAACTTCCAAGGCAGGATGGTGAGTGACTTGGAGGGGAATGTCCAGGTGGTGGGGCTCCCAAGTATCTGCCCCTCTTGTCCTTCTAGATGGTAATGGGTTTGGAAGGTGCTGCCTAAGGTGCCTTGGAGAGTTCCTGCAGTGCATCTTGTAGATGGTACACACGGCTGCCACTGTGCGTTGGAGGTGAAGGGATCGAATGTTTGGAGTAGGGGTAGCAAACAAGTGGGCTGCTTTGTCCTGGCAACACTGGCAATGCCCAGTATTGGCTCTTAAAATAGGATTAACAATGCTTGTGTTGATTTTTGCTTTGACTGAAATGGATTCCCGAAATAATAATTCACTTTATTTATCATCCACATCTCAGTGTCTCACTCATGCCACACATTGCAGAATAAGAGATTAGAGCAGGAATCTTTCAATCTGGAATCAGATGCATTTCCCATGATAATGCATTGGTCTGAATTGGAATCTCATGTCTTGTCAGTCAGTCAGTACAATAAGGATTCTGGTACTCACCGGTCATAGTCCATGACTGAGATCAGTAAGCTGACCTGGTCCATGTTTTCTGGAGGAATGTCAAAGATAATTGCCTCATTGTATGAAGGATTTAGTGTGTTTTTCTTTATGGTTGTTTTCTTCTTTTTTAGCCGTCGTCCTTCGCATAGCAAAGACACCTTAACATATGGATCTGGAAAAGAAAGCAGAGGCTTTATATAACATGTATGTATTGTCAATGGATAGCCTGGACTTTGGAAGCATCCCAAATAGGAGGCAGCAATATTGTTGATCCTTCCCACAACTCAGTGAAGCACAAAAATGACTCAGTGTCATTCACCTTCATTTCACCGTTATGAAGAATCCAAATATCATTCTCAGGGTTTGATTTGGCTCCGATTATAGCATAATGGTAATGCTTTGATAAGCAGGGAGAGTGTGTAAACTCCACACAGACATTGAACCATGGCCGGGATCGAACCCAGGACCTCAGCGCCGTGAGGCAGCAGTGTGTTGAAGCTCAACTGATATGTGAGTCATCTCAGGCAATCTCTCTTTAAGTAAAGAGCTTCAAAGCGCAATCAGCTTTGCGCAGCAGCAATGGGAGGGAGGCCACATTTGGAGTGAGGCCACAGACAGTTTTAAACTTGGGAATTTGAAGCAGAGTGGGAATGAGGTGCTCTTTGTTTTTTCTCCTTGCTTTGTAACTTTTAAACCTTCAGAGCATGGTCTTGCCCTGCTGCAGCTGAGGCTACAAGGGAGAGAGCTGATTGGTAAGTAGTGAGAAAAGTCGATAGGTCTTTACAACTTTATTCAATTATAGTTTGAAAATAAATGTTGTCATTTATAATCTGTAAGGGCTCTAATTGGTAGTAACGTGGACAAGTAAAGAGGGGCCATAGAGAATTGGATTTAATCTAATATCAAGCGTCTTCCAAAGCTTGAAGTTAAAAGGCCAAGTCATGACAGGAGAACATAAAGTATAGGTTTGCTTCTCTTAATCCATGTGGGAGCCCGGGAAAACTCCCACTGCATTGTGCAAAAAGTGTCTCCAGCTACAGCTCCTGGAAGCCTGGGTTGTAGAGCTGGAGCCGTGGCTGGGGACACCGTGGAACATCTGTGAGGCGGTTAGTGTCATGGATAGCATGTATAGAGAGGTGGTCACATCACAGGCTCAGATCCCACAGATAGGAAGGGACTGGGTAACCGCCAGGCAGAGCAAAATAGCTAGGCAGGCAGTGCAGGAATCTCCTGTGGCTATTCTCCTGCAAAACAGATACACCATTTTGGATACTGTTGAGGGAAATGACCTCTCAGGGGAAAGCAGTAACAGCCAAATTCGTTGCACCAGGGTTGGTTCTGCTGCAGAGGGGAGGGGTACAAAGTGTGGGAATGCAATATGTATAGGGAATTTGTTGTAATCATAGATATCATAGAATTTACAGTGCAGAAGGAGGCCATTCGGCCCATCGAGTCTGTGCCGGCTCTTGGAAAGAGCACCCTACCCAAGCCCACACCACTCTATCCCCATAGCCCAGTAACCCCACTCAACCAACACTAAGGGCAATTTTGGACATGAAGGGCAATTTAGCATTGCCAATCCACCTAACCTGCATGTCTTTGGACTGTGGGAGGAAACCGGACCACCCGGAGGAAACCCACGTACACACGGGGAGAATGTGCAGACTCCGTACAGACAGTGACCCAGCCGGAAATCGAACCTGGGACCTTGGAGCTGTGAAGAAATTGTGCTAAACACTGTGCTAACGTGCTGTCCAAAGGGTAAGGGTAATAGATAGACGGTTCTGTGTCTGTAAATGAGACCCAAGGATGGTATGTTGCTGCCCTGGTGCTAGGGTCAAGGATGTCTCGGAGGTAGTTTCTCCCCCCCCCCCCCCCCCCACCCCTCGCTCCCCCCACCCCAAGAGAGTGGTGCACATTGGTACCAACAACAAAAGTTTAAAAAATGGGATGAGGTCCTGAAAGCAGAGTATAGGTTGTGAAGAAAGCTGAGAAGTCAAACCTTAAAGGTTGCAAATTCAGTGGTTAGCACAGTTCCTTCACAGCTCCAGGGTCCCAGGTTCGATTCCGGCTTGGGTCACTGTCTATGCGGAGTCTGCACATTCTCCCCGTGTGTGCGTGGGTTTCCTGCTGGTGCTCCGCTTTCCTCCCACAGTCCAAAGATGTGCAGGTCAGGTGGATTGGCCATTCTAAATTGCATCTTAGTGTTCAAAAGAGGTTAGGTGAGATTACTGGGTTATGGGGTTGGAGTGGATGTGTGGGGCTTAGGGATGGTGCTCTTTCCAAGTGCTGGTGCAGACTTGATGAGACGAATGGCCTCCTTCTACACTATAAATTCTATGTAAATCTCAGGATTACTACCAGTGCCACGTGCTAGTCAGACCATAAGACCATAAGATTTAGGAGCAGAATTAGGCCACTTGGCCCATAGCGTCTGCTCCGCCATTCAATCATGGCTGATATTTTCTCATCCCCATTCTCTTGCCTTCTCCCCATAACCCCTGATTCCCTTATTAATCAAGAAAAATCAGAGGCTAACAGCTTAAAACTAGCTTGCAGTATTTAAATCCAGCTTTTTCTTAATTTCATACTCTCTTCTAATTCTCAAGCTACAGATAGTGCGAGCGTGCCCCTCGCAACATCCATACTCTCATGACTCTGCCCTTTCAGGTACCCAGACCTCAGGCAAGGGGCAATGCTGAGGAGGAGGGGCCTTTATGAATAACCTCAACTAGTATGGGAATTGAACCCCCGCTGTTGCCCTTGTCCCTGCATTACAAACCTGCTGTCCAGCCAACTGAGCTAAACTAGCCCCTGCAGAGAAGAAGTAAGGCAAGTTCTTTTACACAGAGGGTGGTGGGAGCAGACACAATAGTAACTTTTAAGGGGCGTCTTGACAAATACATGAATAGGATGGGAACAGAGGGATATGGTCCTTGGAAAGGTCTGAGGTTTTAGTGCAGACGGGCTGCATGGTCAGTGCAGGCTTGGAGGGCTGAAGGGTTTGTTTCTGTGCTGTAATTTTCTTTCTTCTTTGACTGACATAGTGGCTACTCTTCAGCAGCACAAACCTGAGAGTGAATACTGCAAAACTGTTTTATTACTGCTAAACATCTGCCATTTCTCTGCCCAACTCTCCAATCTACCTATATTCTGCTGTATTCTCTGACAGTCCCCTTCACTATCTGCAACTCCACCTATTTTTGTGTCATCTGCAAACTTGCGAATCAGACCATCTATATTTTCCTCCAGATTATATTACAAACAATAGTGGTCCCAGCACTGATCCCTGTGGAACACCACTAGTTACAGATCTCCATTCTGAAAAACTCCCTTTCACTGTTACTCTCGCCTGTTGCCAAGCCAGTTCTTTACCCATCTAGCCAGCACACCCCAAATCCCATGCAACTTTACCTTTAGTACCAGTCTGCCATGAGGGACCTTGTCAAACACCTTACTAACGTCCATGTCGACGACATCCGCAGCCTTTCCTCATCAATTAGTTTTGTCACCTCCTCAAAACACTCTATCAAGTTGGTAAGACATGGGCCGGGATTCTTCAATCCCACGGCCAAGTTCTGACGCCAGTGTGAAAAGCGGCGCAAGCCACTCCGGCGTCAACGGGCCTCAAGTGGCAGGTATCCACCCCTTCCTAGGGGGCTAGTACGGCGCCAGAGTGGTATCTGCAGCTCCAGGGCCCGAAGGCCGGCGCGCCACGGCCCGGCGCAAGTTCGCGCATGCGCGTGGGTTCCCGACTCCGCGCCGGCCCCCGACTAAACCCGCCATACGTAACCCATACCGGCGCGACTCGGCAAAACTCATCGAGGCCCGGAGAATAGCCGGGGGGCGCTTTCAACGGCCGCTCGACCGGTGCGGCGGCGATCTTGTGGCCGCTGAGAATCAGCGCTAGAGAATCAGCGAGCCGGCATCGGGATGGCGTGGCGTGAATTACGTGCCCCCCCGCCGATTCTCGACCCGGCGCGGGGTCGGAGAATCCCGGCCATGATCTTCCCGCACTAAACCATGTTGCCTATCACTAAGAAATCCTTTCGCTTCCAAATGCGAATAATCCTGTCCATCAGTATCTTCTCCAACAGCTTTCCTACCATGACATCAGGCTCAGCAGTCTATATTACCTGGGTTATCCCTGCTTCCCTTCTTAAACAAAGGGACGACATTGGCTATTCTCCAATCCTCTGGAACTTCGCCCACGGTCAAAGATAATGCAAAGATATCTTTAAGGCCCCAGCTATTTCTCCCCTTGCCTCCCTTATAATTTGGGATATATCCCATTCGGCCCAGGTGACTTTTCTACCTTCATGCATTTTAAGATATCCAACGGAACCTTCATTATGTTGACATACCGAGAATACACACACCCATCACTCACCTCAAAATCCATTCATGTCCCTCTCCTTGCTGAATACCGAGTCAAAGTACTCATTAAGGATCTCACCCACTTCCTCTGACTCCACGTATAACTTCCCTTCTTTGTCCTTGAGTGCAGCTGCTTTTTCCCTTGCTACCCTCTTGCTCTTTATATATATATATATAAAAGGCCTTGGGATTTTCCTTGACGCTGCTTGCCAATGACATTTCATTGCCTCTTTTAGTCCTCCTAACTCCCCGTTTGAGTTTGTTCCTACTTTCCCTATATTCTTAAAGAGCTTCGGCTGTTTTTAGTTGCCTAGACCTTGGGCGGGATTCTCCATTAGCTGATGCCAAATTCACGGCGGATGTCAATTTGACGCCAAATCGCAATTCTCCGTCACCTCAACAGCGGCGTCAATGTGGTCTGGAACGCATATACGGTCAACACTGTTTGCATGACACTAGCGGGCCTGACCCAATATCCTCCGGGGTTACTGTGATGCTCCGCCTCCGATGGGCCGAGTTCCCGAAGGCGCGGTTCACTTGTGTTTTTTTAAATCGTGAAACCTGAGAGAGAGGGGGTACGGAAAGTGTCCAACACTGACATAGTTTTCCGACAGTTGTGCCGCTGGCCGGGGGGGCTTCTGCCAGGACTGGCAGAGTAGAAGGGGGTGGCCATGAGGTGGACTGTGGGGTCAGGGTGGACAGGCACGGAACACCATTGCCATAGCTGGCAAAGCAGCTGTGCACTCCTCTAACAGCCCACTGTGGACTTTGGGCCACGGGTTGTATAGGTGTCCCTCCCCAGGCCACCCCCTAGGTGCCTCTGGCCCCAGCCGACCCATCAGCTGTCTGCGCGCACTCCAGCACAACTAGTGTCAGTTTGTTGGCTGGGATGGTGAGCATGGGGAGTGAAGTGTATGTGTGCGGCTGTAGCTTGTCAGCATCCTGAGTGTCAGTCACGGACCCGGCAAATCCCGCACTGTTTTTCATTGGAATTGATTGTGTTCCACGTGGCGCCGGTGCTAGCCGCTCCACAGTTACTGAATCAATCCGGGTTCGGTGCCGGTTTTGCTCTCG
This sequence comes from Scyliorhinus canicula, assembly GCF_902713615.1. Lineage (NCBI taxonomy): Eukaryota > Metazoa > Chordata > Chondrichthyes > Carcharhiniformes > Scyliorhinidae > Scyliorhinus > Scyliorhinus canicula. The sequence continues at coordinate 93,558,091 of NC_052160.1, read as the reverse complement.
TGAAAATCCACAAATTCTGTCCTGGAGGATCTGTGGCGTTTTACGTGGAACAAAATTGGCACCACCCCCTCATTGATGCAGCAACCGGTGAGGGGTTAGCAGCTGTGCCAAGTAAAACCCCGGCCTCCTCGAAATAAACGGCCGGAAAATGGCCGGGTCCGTGACCACGCATGCACACGGCACACGACCTGCTGCGGTCGCGCCGTAAAACATGGATAATGCTTCCCGGCCACCACCTCGCCACCCTCAGGCTACCAGCACGGCTCCTGCCTGACTGGCGGCGCTAGACACAGTCCGCAACCACCACGCCGGGTTCCCGCATGGCTGAGATCAGAAGTGAACTGCGCCGCCATGAACTTGGCCCATCGGGAGCGGAGCATCGATGGAGGGCCTTCAGGTGACTCGCTGAGGCCATCCCGACGGCGTGCGGTGTGTGCTGCAATGATGTCGTTTAGGAGGGGGCGCAGCATACTAAACCCGCGTCAAACAGGCGCTGCCCCGATTTCGGCATCAAAAGGGGTTCTCCGCCCGATCGCCAACTATGAGACTGAAGTTGGGGATCGGAGAATCCCGCCCTTAGTCTCAGAAACGGAGAAACCCGCCAATAATTTGGCGCGAAACGGCCACCGATCCTCCTTTTGGCTGTGGGCGAGCATGCCGGCAGCATAGAGCACCGGTTCTAGCTGCCAATAGGGCCAGAGAATTGCCGGGTCTGTTCAGCAGCCGCGCCATGCAACATGGTGCCAGCTGTGCGCGGACCCAGCCTGCAAAATAGTGCCCTCCCCTTTGGCCATCTCGCAAGCCCAAGGCCACCCCCAACAGTACCCCAGGCCATGACAAAGTCTCCCCTGCCCACGGATTGCCCCTCCCCTGCCCATGGATCGGCCCTCCCCTGCCTGTGGATCGGCCCTCCCCTGCCTGCGGTGGCGACTGAGCCACCACGCTGAGTTCCCGACGGGTGAGACCATGAGAGACCCACAGCACGGAAACTCGGCTGGTCGGGGGTGGAGCATTGGGGGGTGGTCCTCAGGCAACGTCCTGAGGCCATTGATACGGCGTGCGGCGTACCCCTCAGGCACGCCACTTTGGAGGGGCGGAGGCATCACGAAAGCAGCGCCCCCCCCCCCCGATTTGGTCGGAAACGGGTATTCATCAGCTGATCGGCAAACGCGATTTTGGAATCGGTGACCGGAGAATCCCGCCCATGGAATTATGATCACCATTCCCAAAATGTTCCCCTACTGAAACTTTGGTTACCTGGCCAGGCTCATTCCCTCATACTCGGTTCAGTAAGGCCCCCTCACTGGTTGGACTATCAACATATTGTTTCAAAAAACCCTCATGGACATACTTAACTGGCTCTTCATCCGAACCTCTGGCACTAAGGGAGTCCTGGTCAATATGGGGGAAATTAGAATCACCCATCACAACAACCCTGCAATTTTCATATCTTTCCAGAATCTGACTTCATATCTGTTCCTCCCCAACATATATGTAGTCAGCTGGTTATTGGGAGGCCTATAGTCCAATCCCAAAATTGTGATTACACCCTTCCTATTCGTGGGTTCTACCCACAGTGCCTCACTGCAGGATCCCTCCAAGATATCCACCCTCATCACAGCTGTGATCTGTTCCCTAATCAGCAATGCAACTCCCCCACCCTTTCTGCTACCCCCTCTGTCTCATCTAAAACATCAATATTCCGGGACGTTAAGCTGCCAGTCCTGTCTCTCCTTTAACCGAGTCTTCATTATAGCAACAGTATCATAGTTCCCCACATTAATCCAAGCTCTAAGTTCATACATCTTACCTGCTGTACTTGTTGCGTTGAAGGAAACACACTCCAGACCCACAGAGATCAGCGACTTCCCTCTGCCTGCTCTCCCTCTTTGCTGTATTGATCTTAGTCTCAAGCTCTTCCACAGTCTCTACAATTGCTGGCCTGCTGCTCCAGTTCCCACTCCCCTGCCAAGCTAGTTTAAACCCTCCCAAACCTCACTAGCAAACCTCCCGGCCAGGATATCAAAGCCTCTCCAGTTTAGGTGCAACCCGTCCTGCTTGTATCAGTCCCAGGGTGGGGGTGGGGGGGGGTGTGGGGGGGTGTGGGGGGGGTGTGTGGGGGGTGTGGGGGTGGGGGTGTGGGGTGGGGGGGGTTGGGGGGGGGGTTCCAGGCAGGGGTCTCTCTTATGGGGGGGAGGTCTCTGGTGGGGTACTCTCTAATTAGGTGGTCTCTTTAATTAGGGGTCTCTGGTGGGGTATATTTAATTAGGGGGTCTCTGGGAAGGAACTGGATCATATCATCCTCATACTTGCGGGGGGGTGACAATTCTTTGGGGGGGGGCTGAATTGTGTTGTGGGTGGGGCAGGGACCGCCGGACCTTGCTATTGGGCTGCCATTTTGAGCGGGCAGCCCGTTAGCGGAATTCCCGAGGGAATCTCTTGCAATCCTCATCATGCATAAATGTGCGTGGCAAAGGATTGAGACTCACTTCCTGAATTGCGCACCCAGCGTGAGCACAAGCCAGGTGCGATTCAGCTCCAGCGGGAGAACAGAGGACTGGATTCTCCATTATTGGGACTATGTCCTCACGCTGGCGTCAAACCCGTGGAGTTTTACTCCTGAAAATCCTGGAAAAAAGATACACGAATTCATAGCCCTGCACCCGGCCAGCAAGGACCTGGAGTCAATCTCGCAGCTTTTGCTGCAGATACGGGCCACAACACTTCCGGGTCAGAGGCCACGCATGTGCATGGCGGCGGCCTCCAGCGGCCGCGCCGTGCTCCATTGCGGACACTGACCGCGGAGCCAGACCCACAAAGAGACCCCCTGATCGACAGCATGCTTGACCCTCAAACCCCGCACAAGCACTCCCCGACCGCCTATAAGGACCCCTTGGCCTCTGATCGGCCCAGCTCCGAACAGGGCGGCCGCACGTTAGCACTGCTTTATGTATGCAGTACCACTGCTCACCTGAGTGAGGGTTTTCATAAATAATGAACGAGAGTGAGAGAGCAGATGTTACATCAGCCAAACGGTGCATAATGTACATTAGGAAAGGCTACTTAGAGAATTTGTACATACGGTAAATATTTGTGAATCCATTGGGAATCACTGCTTAAGGAAGGAGAGAGGATTTTGCCATTATAGCTCAGATTTCCTGTGAAGACAGGATTGTAATAAGCTCGCTGACCCTCCTACGTAGGTTTGGTAAATCAACATTAATCGGATTGCTTGTGGTTAATAAATATTCAACAACTTGAGCGAAGGTGCTGCTTTCAAAAGATCACAATCTAGTGGTATTGTGGAGTAAATTGTAATAATATTATTTGTTGTCACAAGTAGGCTTACATTAACACTGTAATGAAGTTAATATGAAAATCTCCTAGTCGCCACACTCCGGCGACTGTTCGGGTACACCGAGGGAGAATTCAGAATGTCCAATTCACAGAACAGCACGTTTTTTGGTACTTGTGGGAGGAAACTGGAGTACCCAGAGGAAACCCATGCAGACACGGGGAGAACGGGCAGACTCCGCACAGACAGTGACCCAAGATGGGAATCAAACCTGGGACCCTGGTGCTATGAAGCCATAGTGCTAACCACTATTTGAACTGATTTTTAATTATTAAATGGACCGGCATTTTCTGGAACACCCCAAACCCCCTTCCCCCCCTCTCCCCCGTGGCGGGTTTTCCAGTGGGGAGGTGGCTCGCCATTGCTCGGAAGCGAGATTTTCCGGGCCTGCTAAAGTTAATGGCCATTTATGTTGCTTGCCACCAACACAGCCAGCAAACCCACAACGCGCAGTGGGGGAGGGGGGGGGGGGGAGTCACCTTTAGTGGGACTGGAAAATCCCATTGGTTGTGAGGGATGGAAAATCCTGGTGATGTGATTATTCAGCAAGTGCTATCCAATTGTAAAACCATATCCAACATTAGTAATCAATCAGCCCATGCTTGAAAGCTCACAACATAATGTCCAACATTTGGTTTTATTCTGTGATTAGATAGCACTTGCTCAGCAATCACGAGTGTGCTCAGAATTAGATGAACAGCCAATTGAAGATTATGACTCAGATTTGCAAAGCTTACACTTGCTAGAAGTTACATGTAACCATATGCAGGGATCTGTCGTTTGAAAACAAAAGGAATATGTCCAGGCATTGCATCTTTTATGAAGTAAACAAAAGCATTGGGGACACCAGTTCCCTAATGGGTTCTCCATGGCAACACTTCAACCAATCCGGGTCAACTCGTGAAACAATCAGCTCCCCTTTCTCTCGCAGTGTAAATTGTTGATCAGGGTCAACTCGTGAAACAATCAGCTCCCCTTTCTCTCGCAGTGTAAATTGTTGATCAGGGTCAACTCATGAAACAATCAGCTCCCCTTTCTCACGCAGTGTAAATTGTTGTTCCCTTTGAAATTTGGCATTCTTGTACCTGTCCTGATGAGTGCAAGATGAAAACCTTCAAACAGCATGTCTCTTTTTTCAGCAATACCGAAGTTCTGTACTAACAAGAGACTATCGATATTTAATGAATGAAACAAATTCTGTTTCAGTACAATTTACTTGATTTGTTTTCTCTTGCTGTACCTAGTGCTGCGCAGGTAGATTTTCATCTGTTTCCAAACTGTTTTTTTTCCTCGAAAAGGTCTCTAGTCTGCTGCCAGGGGACTATAGCTTGAAACCCACTCCGCCTCAAGCATGGCTGACCAGGCGATTTCCGCCCTCTTACCACCTGCCATTGGCATGTTTGAAGGATTTAGCAGGTTGAGACACAACCTGCTATGAACGTACCTTCCTCTGCATCAAGTCCTGGAGTGGAACTCAAACACAGAGCTTCTGAGTCACAGGCAGTGATGCTACCCACTGCATGACAAGACCTCCCATTCGGATGGGCAACTTTACGTTTAGTGCGGGCAATTTTTAACCATGCCTGTCCTTTCCTCAATGTGTCCGATTCTACTGTCAACGAAACTGATCTTCATTGAGTGCAATGATTGATTGACAGCTCCATTATTGTTATGGATTATTATGCCAGGATAATAATAATAATAAACTTTATTATTGTCACAAGTAGGCTTACATTAACACTGCTATGAAGTTACTGTGAAAAGCCTCTAGTCGCCACGCTCCGGCGCCTGTTAAGGTACACTGAGGGAGAATTCAGAATGTCCAATTCAACTAACAAGCACATCTTTCGGGACTTGTAGGAGGAAACCAGAGCACCCGGAGGAAACCCACGCAGACACGGGAACAACGTGCAGACTCTGCACAGACAATGACCCAAGGTGGGAATCGAACCTGGGTCCCTGGCGCTGTGAAGTAACAGTGCTACCAACTATGCTATTGAAGGTGAATTAGATGGAAACTGGCCATTTTGGTTTTAGCAATTCCAACGTTCCTAATTAAAATTAGCTGCCTCGCAGTTGGAAACCAGGGAACACCGCCACCTGCAAGATCCCCTCCAAGTCACTCACCATCCTGACTTCGAAGTAGAACATAGAACATAGAACGATACAGTGCAGTACAGGCCCTTCGGCCCTCGATGTTGCACCGACATGGAAAAAATCTAAAGGCCATCTAACCTACACTATGCCCTTATCATCCATATGCTTATCCAATAAATTTTTAAATGCCCTCAATGTTGGCATGTTCACTACTGTTGCAGGTAGGGCATTCCACGGCCTCACCACTCTTTGCGTAAAAAACCCACCTCTGACCTCTGTCCTATATCTATTACCCCTCAATTTAAGGCTATGTCCCCTCGTGCTAGCCACCTCCATCCGCGGGAGAAGGCTCTCGCTGTCCACCCTATCTAACCCTCTGATCATTTTGTATGCCTCTATTAAGTCACCTCTTAACCTTCTTCTCTCTAACGAAAACAACCTCAAGTCCATCAGCCTTTCCTCATAAGATTTTCCCTCCATACCTGGCAACATCCTGGTAAATCTCCTCTGCACCCGTTCCAAAGCTTCCACGTCCTTCCTATAATGAGGCGACCAGAACTGTACGCAATACTCCAAATGCGGCCGTACTAGAGTTTTGTACAACTGCAACATGACCTCATGGCTCCGGAACTCAATCCCTCTACCAATAAAGGCCAACACACCATACGCCTTCTTCACAACCCTATCAACCTGGGTGGCAACTTTCAGGGATCTATGTACATGGACACCGAGATCCCTCTGCTCATCCACACTACCAAGAATTTTACCATTAGCCAAATATTCTGCATTTCTGTTATTCTTTCCAAAGTGAATCACCTCACACTTCTCCACATTAAACTCCATTTGCCACCTCTCAGCCCAGCTCTGCAGCCTATCTATGTCCCTCTGTAACCTGCAACATCCTTCCGCACTGTCTACAACTCCACCGACTTTAGTGTCGTCTGCAAATTTACTCACCCATCCTTCTGCGCCCTCCTCTAGGTCATTTATAAAAATGACAAACAGCAACGGCCCCAGAACAGATCCTTGTGGTACGCCACTCGTAACTGAACTCCATTCTGAACATTTCCCATCAACTACCACTCTCTGTCTTCTTTCAACTAGCCAATTTCTGATCCACATCTCTAAATCACCCTCAATCCCCAGCCTCCGTATTTTCTGCAATAGACGACCGTGGGGAACCTTATCAAACGCTTTACTGAAATCCATATACACCACATCAACTGCTCTACCCTCGTCTACCTGTTCAGTCACCTTCTCAAAGAACTCGATAAGGTTTGTGAGGCATGACCTACCCTTCACAAAACCATGCTGACTGTCCCTAATCATATTATTCCTATCTAGATGATTATAAATCGTATCTTTTATAATCCTCTCCAAGACTTTACCCACCACAGACGTTAGGCTCACCGGCCTATAGTTACCGGGGTTATCTCTACTCCCCTTCTTGAACAAAGGGACCACATTTGCTATCCTCCAGTCCTCTGGCACTATTCCTGTAGCCAATGATGACCTAAAAATCAAAGCCAAAGGCTCAGCAATCTCTTCCCTGGCTTCCCAGAGAATCCTAGGATAAATCCCATCCGGCCCCGGGGACTTATCTATTTTCACCTTGTCCAGAATTGCCAACACTTCTTCCCTACGCACCTCAATGCCATCTATTCTAATAGCCTGGGTCTCAGCATTCTCCTCCACAATATTATCTTTTTCTTGAGTGAATACTGACGAAAAGTATTCATTTAGTATCTCGCTTATCTCCTCAGCCTCCACACACAACTTCCCACCACTGTCCTTGACTGGCCCTACTCTTACCCTAGTCATTCTTTTATTCCTGACATACCTATAGAAAGCTTTTGGGTTTTCCTTGATCCTACCTGCCAAAGACTTCTCATGTCCCCTCCTTGCTCGTCTCAGCTCTCTCTTTAGATCCTTCCTCGCTTCCTTGTAAATATCAAGCGCCCCAACAGAAACTTCACGCCTCATCTTTACATAGGCCTCCTTCTTCCTCTTAACAAGAGATTCCACTTCTTTGGTAAACCACGGTTCCCTCGCTCGACCCCTTCCTCCCTGCCTGACTGGTACGTACTTATCAAGAACATGCAATAGCTGTTCCTTGAACAAACTCCACATATCCAGTGTGCCCAACCCTTGCAGCCTACTTCTCCAACCAACACATCCTAAGTCATGTCTAATGGCATCATAATTGCCCTTCCCCCAGCTATAACTCTTGCCCTGCGGGGTATACTTATCCCTTTCCATCACTAACGTAAAGGTCACCGAATTGTGGTCACTGTTTCCAAAGTGCTCACCTACCTCCAGATCTAACACCTGGCCTGGTTCATTACCCAAAACCAAATCCAATGTGGCCTCGCCTCTTGTTGGCCTGTCAACATATTGTGTCAGGAAACCCTCCTGCACACATTGTACAAAGAATGACCCATCTAATGTACTCGAACTATATCTTTTCCAGTCAATGTTTGGAAAGTTAAAGTCTCCCATAACAACTACCCTGTTACTTTCGCTCTTTTCCAGAATCATCTTCGCCATCCTTTCCTCTACATCCCTAGAACTATTAGGTGGCCTATAGAAAACTCCCAACAGGGTGACCTCTCCTTTCCTGTTTCTAACCTCAGCCCATACTACCTCAGAAGAAGAGTCCCCATCTAGCATCCTTTCCGCCACCGTAATACTGTCCTTGACTAGCAGCGCCACACCTCCCCCTCTTTTGCCCCCTTCTCTGAACTTACTAAAACACCTAAACCCCGGAACCTGCAACAACCATTCCTGTCCCTGCTCTATCCATGTCTCTGAAATGGCCACAACATCGAAGTCCCAGGTACCAACCCATGCTGCCAGTTCCCCTACCTTATTTCGTATACTCCTGGCATTGAAGTAGACACACTTCAAACCACCTACCTGAACACTGGCACCCTCCTGCGAAGTCAAATCTGTGCTCCTGACCTCTATACTCTCAATCTCCCGTACCCTAAAACTACAATCCAGGTTCCCATGCCCCTGCTGAATTAGTTTAAACCCCCCCAAAGAGCACTAACAAATCTCCCCCCCAGGATATTGGTGCCCCTCAGGTTCAGATGTAGACCATCCTGTCTATAGAGGTCCCACCTTCCCCAGAAAGAGCCCCAGTTATCCAGAAATCTGAATCCCTCCCGCCTGCACCATCCCTGTAGCCACGTGTTTAATTGCTCTCTCTCCCTATTCCTCATCTCACTATCACGTGGCACGGGCAACAACCCAGAGATAACAACTCTGTTTGTTCTCGCTCTGAGCTTCCATCCTAGCTCCCTAAAGGCCTGCCTGACATCCTTGTCCCCTTTCCTACCTATGTCGTTAGTGCCAATGTGGACTACGACTTGGGGCTGCTCCCCCTCCCCCTTAAGGACCCGGAAAACACGATCCGAGACATCACGTACCCTTGCACCTGGGAGGCAACATACCAAACGTGAGTCTCTGTCGCTCCCACAAAATCTCCTATCTGTGCCCCTGACTATTGAGTCCCCAATTACTAATGTTCTACTCCTTTCCCCCCTTCCCTTCTGAGCAACAGGGACAGACTCCGTGCCAGAGGCCCGTACCCCATGGCTTACCCCTGGTAAGTCGTCCCCCCCACAAGTATCCAAAACGGTATACTTGTTACTCAGGGGAACGACCGCAGGGGGTCCCTGCACTGACTGCTTCTTCCCAGTCCCTCTTACAGTTACCCATCTATCTCCAGTCTTTGGTGTAACTATTTCCCTGAAGCTCCTATCTATGACCCCCTCTGCCTCCCGAATGATCCGAAGTTCATCCAGCTCAAGCTCCAGGTCCCTAACACGGTTTTTGAGGAGCTGGAGTTGGGTGCACTTCCCACAGATGAAATCAGCAGGGACACTGACGGCGTCCCTCACCTCAAACATTCTGCAGGAGGAGCATTGTACTGCCTTCCCTGACATCACCTCTAGATTTAAAAAATAACAAGAAAAAGAAAAAGAAAGGAAGAGCTTACCTGATATTACCTCAAACCCTGCTCCCGCTCAAAGGTAAGCAAATTTAAAGGCACTCACTCACCTTCACGACAGGCCCCTGCTCCCGCTTCCCAACCACCGTGGGGTGGGGGGGTTGGTTAGAGGAGGAGGTAGGGTGGGAAACACTCACGAAGTGTTTCAGGTTTAACTGTCACTTGCCAACAGCCTCTCCACAAACCACCTTCAACTTAGGCTGACCGCACTGCACGTATGCAAATTTCCCCAGAACAGCTGATCAGTAGCTCTGCTCTGCTGCCCTCTGCTGGATGATTGCCTTCACTCAAACTCCTCGGGTCCCCTTCGCAGATTCACCTTCAACTTAGGCTGACCGCACTGCACGTATGCAAATTTCCCCAGAACAGCTGATCAGTAGCTCTGCTCTGCTGCCCTCTGCTGGATGATTGCCTTCACTCAAACTCCTCGGGTCCCCTTCGCAGATTCACCTTCAACTTAGGCTGACCGCACTGCACGTATGCAAATTTCCCCAGAACAGCTGATCAGTAGCTCTGCTCTGCTGCCCTCTGCTGGATGATTGCCTTCACTCAAACTCCTCGGGTCCCCTTCGCAGATTCACCTTCAACTTAGGCTGACCGCACTGCACGTATGCAAATTTCCCCAGAACAGCTGATCAGTAGCTCTGCTCTGCTGCCCTCTGCTGGATCTGCTCTGCTGCCCTCTGCTGGATGCTCTGCTGCCCTCTGCTGGACAAGTTCCTTCACTGTCGCTGGGTCAAATTCCTGACCCTTCCTAACAGCACAGTGGGTGTACCTAACCAACATTACCTGCAGCGGTTCACAAAGGCGGATCACCACCACCTCCTGAAGGGCTAACAGGGATGTGTAATAAATGCTGGTCTAGCCAGAGACACCCCCATCCCATGAAATCATTTTGTTTAATTCCTGAGGCCCACCAAGTGCAATTTGCATTTAGGTCTGAACATGGGTGAACAGTAAGTCCGCTTGCTTGGGCGGGAGGCTGTTCAAATCAGGGTTATCGCGCATTGTAGGACCCCAATTGCAATGCTTGAAGTATTCATTCGGAACAGGCAGTGAGCATCTTGGGGCTGCCAGTGACTGCTCCACTGAACAATACCAAACTTGCCACCCAAGTTCGGGCAGTAAGACCATTCTTCAAGATGAGCCCTCTACAGGCCTTATTTCTGTGGAGAACTAGAGTGGGAAAGTACATGAACTTTTTATATAAATGATCTACTTGAGGAGGAGAAGTGATAGTAATCGACTATTTCCAGATAGATCTGACAGGTAAAAAGAATATTTTAATGTAAATATTAAGACACACTTTTAATACCCATTTTAAATTGAGGATTTCAGCACTCATAACCTCAGGCCACGATAAAATACATAGCTTCAACAGAGACACAAAAAGCCTGACACATACATAAACTAATTAGAGATAAAAACATTTTCACTAAGCAAGATGAAAAAGCTATTGTTCTAATAAACATATTTTCAAAGACAGTTTGACATTAAGAAATGTGCTGTACCAGTAATCAGCACCATAGCAACATGAAGGCACCATTATTCATAGTGTGGATAAATCAAAGTCAGCAGAAAACCAGTAGAAACCAGTCTTGAATATAGCATAGAATCGCATTCCATAACATACACAAATATTCAAACATGAAACATTCACAACTTATGTTGCACATTAAGGGTTGGCAGCTAACTATCAATTCAAATGTATTTGATTCTAACCCAAACCAATTAGGATGACATAGAGGTGCAAATTGATGGCTCAAGACTGATAAGATTTCCTTTAAACATGATGGTCCGTACGGCCATCTTTATTCCGGGATCATCCTATACTTTGATCTAACTATTCGCTATCTCTATTTTTCATATTTTCATTTTTCCACTCTAGCTCTTGAAGTAAATGCAAGCTGTTTTACCGCAAACAAGAAACTATTTCTGTATTATTTTGAAAGTTAAATTGCTTATAATTTACTTCTTTTTCAGTTGGTTGCGAGCCGGACTTTATTGAGAATAGATTTAAGTTTCTCCTAATTGTAACCAAATAGAGGCAATAAAGATTCTTGTTTGCATCCGAGAAGTCGAACTCAAATTTCTACTGAGTTTTAGTGTCACAAGACATCACTATTATTGCATGGTAGATCTCTTCAATTTGGTGTAGTTTGGCAGAAGGGGAGGAGCGCAGAGTCGGAGGTAATCAGAAGACCGAAGAAAGACCAGAAGGACGGAAAACCCGAAGACATCTATCCGAAAAACGGCTAGACTGGGGTAAGAAACATCTTTTTCATCCATTAAAAGTCTTAAAGCCGCATCAAGCAGTGCTTCGACCCCTTAGAAACAACTTTTTCAGGCTGTGTTATTCAATAGGGTGCCGGTCGTAGAAACTAAAATAAAACGGGACTGAATAGCGAATAGTCACGGTAGTGTACAAAAATTGCACAAAAACATGGTTGACGACCAAAAAATTGGGTGGAAGGCTGAGTTTATGGCGGACATGGGGCGGAATTCTCCGACCCCCCTGCAGGGTCGGGGAATCGCCAGGGGCCAGTGTAAATCCCGCCCCCGCCGTGGCCGGAATTCTCCGCCACCCGGAAATCAGCACGGGCGGGAATCGCACCGCGCCTGTCGGCGGGCCCCCTGCGGCGATTCTCCGGCTTGCGATGGGCCGAAGTCCCACCGCTGTCAGGCCTCTCCCACTTACGTGGTTTAAACCACTTCTGGTGCCGGCGGGAGCAGGCGGTGCGATCGGGCCCTGGGGTCCTGGGGGGGGGGGGCGCGGGCGATCTGGCCCCGGGTGGTGCCCCCAAGGTGGACTGGGCCGCGATCGGGGCCCAGCGATCGGCGGGCGGGCCTGTGCCGTGGGGGCACTCTTTTTCTTCCACTGCCGCCACGGCCTCCACCGCGCATGCGCCGGGGTGACATCAGCGGCCGCTGACGCTCCGCCGCAAGCACGGACTCACGCCGATCGCCGAAGGCCTTTCAGCCAGCCCTGACGCCGGTCGGCGTGGCGCCAAAGGTCGTTGGCGCCAGTCGGCGGAGCGGGAGCCACTCCGGCACGGGCCTAGCCCCTAAAGGTGCGGAGAATTCTGCACCTTTGGGGAGGCCCGACGCCGGAATGGTTCTCGCCACTCCGGTACGCCGGGGCCCCCCGCCCCGCCGGGTAGGGGAGAATCCCGGCCATGATTCCTAAAATAGATTCAGAACCTTCAAATGATAGAGAAATACTTCCTACAACGTCCAAGGGAGGTCGCGCTGTACCTGTAGCCACCTGAGTTGGCTACTTCCCAAGTTAAAATGGAGAAACACAAGGAACGTTGGGAAAATTGGACAATCCCAGAGAAACAAGCAGTTTGCAGACTTTTCCTGTGTATTCTGCCTGCAAAGAAAGTAGACAGCACTGAAACCAGCAACCATGCATATTAATGAGCGATTCCCGGGCACAATTGTAACAATCAAAGGTGATCGAAGTAAAGCTAGACTCCTCGGTGCCAGCAGGAGTCCAAGACAAAAGAAGCAAACAGGCACCCAAGGACCCCCCAGCGATCGGGAAACAGCCCCAATATTGGGGAATTCAAACCAATTGATTGGTATGGGATCCAATCGATTGGAAGTAAGCTTGGGGTCTGCCCAAAAGGGCGCTAAGCCCCTGAGGACTATAAGATAGAGCCCCCAAGGTCAGTTCGCTCTCTTAGCCAGCCCTCCCAGCAGAACATCTTAGCAGCTCTCGAAGAACTTGACCGTAAGAAGGAGAGGCCTGGCCAACTGCTGCACCATCAAGTAAGTGTCCAGTCAACGCTCGCTACGAGATAGATGCTCCTGACCCCTTAGTCCATACCAGCTGGAAGCCTGCAGACTCAGGATCAAGCAAGAGGCCATTGTTCCCTGACCCAGCGGGTTCCCTTATCCAGATATGTACTGGCCTGTTAGTGGTAGGAATAGCCTAGTCTTTTAGTATTGTATGCATGAGTAGCGATTAACTGTGTATTAATAAACGTGTTTTGATTTGAACCTTACTAATTTGTGTATTGAGTCATTGATCTGAACTTGAACTTGAACCTCGTGGTGGTATCATAAGGATACCTGGCGACTCTAGAGCTAAGTAATAAAACAGAGCCAATTGAGTGTAAAGCGCACTCACCAGAACGAGCAACATACCGGATGTTTCTGTTGATGATATATTGGGTGATCTTAGATCTTTGATTTGTAGACAATTTGGACTGTCTAAAGTATCCACAAAAATTTAATCAAAATATGACACCCCTAAAGGGTGTCAACATCAAAAAAGTTTTGGAAAAAAACCACACAATTGACCTCAAATCAGGGTTATTGCACATTGTAGGACCACAATTGCAATGCTTACAGTATTCATTTGGAACAGACGGTGAGCATCATGGGACGGCCAGTGACTGCTCCACTGAGCAATACCAAACTTGCCGCCCAAGTTCGGGCAGTAAGACCATTCTTCAGGATGAGCCCTCTACAGGCATTGGGCGCGATTCTCCGATCCCCACGCCGGGTGGGAGAATCGCGGGAATGCCGGGCGAATCACACCACGCTGCCCTGGCACCCCCACGCGATTCTCCCCCCCCCCCCCCAAAATGGCATGTCGCGTTTTGCGACAGGCTGCTCGGAGAATCACCGCTCGCCGTTTCTTTTTTTTAAATAAATTTAGATTAGCCAATTATTTTTTCTAATTAAGGGGCAATTTAGCGTGGCCAATCCACCTACTCTGCACATTTTTGGGTTGTGGGGGCGAAACCCACGCAGACACGGGGAGAATGTGCAAACTCCACACGGACAGTGACCCAGAGCCGGGATCGAACCTGGGACCTCAGCGCCGTGAGGCGGTTGTGCTAACCACTAGGCCACCGTGCTGCCCTTGCTCGCCGTTTCTAATGGCGACCGGTGATTCTCCGGCCCGGATGGGCCGTGAGGCCTGCCGAACCCGACCGGTTCACGTCGGCGCCAACCACACCTGGTCACTGCCGGCACGAACATCGTGCGACCGCTGCATGTGGGGCCTGTGGGGGGCGGAGGGAGGATCGAGCACCAGGGGGGTGCTCAGGAGGGGTCGGGCCGGCGTCTCTAAAAGATGCACTCTTTTTCCTCCGTCACACCGCAAGATCAAGCTGCCATGTCTTGCGGGGCAGAAGAGGGGAAGACGGCAACCGTGCATGCGTGGGTTGGCGCCGGCCAACCTGCGCACGTGCGGGTGACGTCATTTAGGCGCCGCTGGCCGCGTCATTCCGGCCGCACCGCTTTGACGCAAGCGTCAAGGCCCAGCACGCGAAATTCACGCGCCGCCGCTCCTAGCCCCCTGGGGGGGTGGGGAGGGGGGGGGAGAATAGGGGTCGAGGAGCAGCCTCCGACGCAGGAGTGAAACACTCCGGGTTTAACTCCGGCGTCGGCTGCTTGTCTCCCTTTGGGAGAATTTCGCCCATTATTTCTGTGGAGAACCACAGTGGGAAAGTACGTGAATTTTTTATTTAAATGATCTACTTGAGAAGGAGAAGGTAATTCCGATTCTCATCACGGAGTGACATATTTTGGGGTGAATAGCTCTTTTAACAAACACTGCTTAATGACAGTGCAAACAATTCTCAGTTCATTAGCTTTAACCCACCAACTGAACAGTCATTACTTATGTGTGCCCTTTCATTCTATCAGGTTAATTTTCCCAGACAAAACTGAAAGTTAATTTAATGGTTTACAACAATGATTGGAATAATATGAGCCAAAGTTGTCAGTGGAATTGTGGAAGATGTTTGATTCATTTTTCAAAAAAATAAATGTCACCTCTGTTTTCAATTTGTGTACAATACTCTATCCTCCTGCCACCCCGTGCTAATTTTAACACTTAAAAAAAATATCCATCCTTACGGCTCAGGTCCAATTTTGAGGATACAAACCTTCTGTTCTTTTGGAGAAGTAAATATTTTCTCTTCCGCGACCAACAAACGATCAATGTAGCACATTCCACTACCTCAGGATGTTCCCATGGGCTTTACAGCCAATGAAATACATTTAAAGTGAAGTCACTGTTGTAAATCTGTGTGGACCAACGTCTTAAAAAAAGTAATGTGAGGAGGACCAGGTGATATATTATTGCGTGACTTGGCTTGAGAATTAATTATTGACCTGGACATTTGGAGAACTGCTCGTCTCTTTCTTTAATAGTGCAATGGGAATTCTCATAACTAATTGAGAGGATAGACAGATACTTGGTTTAACAATTCATCCAACAGTCCAACACTGAGGTGTCAGCCTGGATTATTTGCTCACGATTCAGGATTGGTACTTGAACAAACAACTTGCTCACCACCACTAAATCATAACTGACACCTAAGCCATTAGGCTGTAATGCAGACAATGTTCCTGCTCAGAGCAATCCAGTTATGCTGGGAGCTCTCCGTTATTCTCCAGTCAGGCACAACAAACCTCTCCTCAGCAATCTACACTCATGTTTGCACTGATATTCTCTTGGCTCCAGTATTACCGGTCTGTCCTGTATGTGAAGCCTAGAATCAGGAGGTAATCTCTCAGCTGCCTGCCTGGGATCAACAATGCACCTGGAATAAGTACCCGCCCAGAGTAACTACCCATCTTGAGTAACAAACCACCCAGAGTAACTAGCATCCAGAGTAAGCCAACTGAGCTACATCAGCCCCCAGAGTTATTACCCATTCAAAGTTCCTTCCCAGAGTAACTCCCAGCCTGGTGCAACTACCCACCCAGAGTAACTACCTGCCCAGAGTAACTACCCACCTGGCGTAACTACCTGCCCGGAGTAACTACCCACATCGCGTAACTACCCACCCAGGACAACTACCTTCCGAGAGTAACTACTCACCTGGTATAACTACCCGCCCAAAGTAACTACCTGCCTAGATTAGCTATCTGCCCAGATTAACTATCTGCCCAGAGTAACTACCCATCCAGAGTAACACCACGCCTCGCATAACTACCCGCCTGGTGTAACTACCTGCCCAGAGTAACTATCTGCCCAGAGTATCTACCCGCCTGCCATAACTACCTGCCTAGTGTAACTATTTGCCTTGAGTAACTATCTGCTGAGAATAAATGAAATGAAATGAAAAATGAAAATCGCTTATTGTCACGAGTAGGCTTCAATGAAGTTACTGTGAAAAGCCCCTAGTCGTCACATTCCAGTGCCTGTCCGGGGAGGCTGGTACGGGAATCAAACCGTGCTGCTGGCCTGCTTGGTCTTGTTTAAAAGCCAGCGATTTAGCCGAGTGAGCTAAACTAGCCGAGTGAGCTAAATACCCACCTGGCATGACAAGCTGCCCAGAGCAACTAACATTCCAGAGAAACTACCCGTCCAGATGTAACTACCTGCCTGGCATAATTACCTGCCCAGAGTAACTTTCTCTCCAGAGTAATTACCCCCCTAGAGTAAGTACCCACCAGCGTAACTACCTGCTCGGAGCAATTACCCACCCAGAGTAACTACCCACATAGAGTATCAACACACCCAGAGCAACTACCCTCCAGGAGTATTTACCCACTCAGAGCAACTACCCCCCCAGAGCAACTACCCCCCCCAGAGTAACTACCCACCAGTGTAACTACCTGCTCGGAGCAACTACTCACCCAGAGTAACGGCCTACATTGAGTATCAACACACCCAGAACAACTACCCTCCAGGAGTATCTACCCACTCAGAGTAACTACCCCCCTAGAGCAACTACCCCCCCAAAGTAACTACCCACACAGTGTAACTACACACACAGTGTAACTACCTGTACAGAGTAACTACCCACACAGTGTAACTACCCACACAGTGTAACTACCTGTACAGAGTAACTACCCACACAGTGTAACTACCCACACAGTGTAACTACCCACACAGTGTAACTACCCACACAGTGTAACTACCCACACAGAGTAACTACCTGTACAGAGTAACTACCCACACAGTGTAACTACCCACACAGTGTAACTACCCACACAGTGTAACTACCTGTACAGTGTAACTACCCACACAGTGTAACTACCTGTACAGAGTAACTACCCACACAGTGTAACTACACACACAGTGTAACTACCTGTACAGAGTAACTACCCACACAGTGTAACTACCCACACAGTGTAACTACCTGTACAGAGTAACTACCCACACAGTGTAACTACCCACACAGTGTAACTACCTGTACAGAGTAACTACCCACACAGTGTAACTACACACACAGTGTAACTACACACACAGTGTAACTACACACACAGTGTAACTACCTGTACAGAGTAACTACCCACACAGTGTAACTACCCACACAGTGTAACTACCTGTACAGAGTAACTACCCACACAGTGTAACTACCCACACAGAGTAACTACCCACACAGAGTAACTACCCACACAGTGTAACTACCCACACAGTGCAACTACCTGTACAGAGTAACTACCCACACAGAGTAACTACCCACACAGAGTAACTACCCACACAGAGTAACTACCCACACAGTGTAACTACCCACACAGTGTAACTACCCACACAGAGTAACTACCCACACAGTGTAACTACCCACACAGTGTAACTACCCACACAGAGTAACTACCCACACAGTGTAACTACCCACACAGTGTAACTACCCACACAGAGTAACTACCCACACAGTGTAACTACCCACACAGAGTAACTACCCACACAGTGTAACTACCTGTACAGAGTAACTACCCACACAGTGTAACTACCCACACAGTGTAACTACCCACACAGTGTAACTACCTGTACAGAGTAACTACCCACACAGTGTAACTACCCACACAGTGTAACTACCCACACAGAGTAACTACCCACACAGTGTAACTACCCACACAGTGCAACTACCTGTACAGAGTAACTACCCACACAGAGTAACTACCCACACAGTGTAACTACCCACACAGAGTAACTACCCACACAGAGTAACTACCCACACAGTGTAACTACCCACACAGAGTAACTACCCACACAGAGTAACTACCCACACAGTGTAACTACCCACACAGAGTAACTACCCACACAGTGCAACTACCTGTACAGAGTAACTACCCACACAGAGTAACTACCCACACAGTGTAACTACCCACACAGTGTAACTACCTGTACAGTGTAACTACCCACACAGAGTAACTACCCACACAGTGCAACTACCTGTACAGAGTAACTACCCACACAGAGTAACTACCCACACAGTGTAACTACCCACACAGTGTAACTACCTGTACAGTGTAACTACCCACACAGAGTAACTACCCACACAGTGTAACTACCCACACAGTGTAACTACCCACACACAGTAACTACCCACACAGTGTAACTACCCACACAGAGTAACTACCCACACAGTGCAACTACCCACACAGTGTAACTACCTGTACAGAGTAACTACCCACACAGTGTAACTACCCACACAGTGTAACTACCCACACAGAGTAACTACCCACACAGTGTAACTACCCACACAGAGTAACTACCCACACAGTGCAACTACCCACACAGTGTAACTACCCACACAGTGTAACTACCCACACAGAGTAACTACCCACACAGTGCAACTACCCACACAGTGTAACTACCCACACAGTGTAACTACCCACACAGTGTAACTACCCACACAGTGTAACTACCCACACAGAGTAACTACCTGTACAGTGTAACTACCCACACAGAGTAACTACCCACACAGTGTAACTACCCACACAGTGCAACTACCTGTACAGTGTAACTACCCACACAGAGTAACTACCCACACAGTGTAACTACCTGTACAGTGTAACTACCCACACAGTGTAACTACCCACACAGAGTAACTACCCACACAGAGTAACTACCCACACAGTGTAACTACCCACACAGTGTAACTACCCACACAGTGTAACTACCCACACAGAGTAACTACCCACACAGTGTAACTACCCACACAGTGTAACTACCCACACAGAGTAACTACCCACACAGTGTAACTACCCACACAGTGTAACTACCCACACAGTGTAACTACCCACACAGAGTAACTACCCACACAGTGTAACTACCCACACAGTGCAACTACCTGTACAGTGTAACTACCCACACAGAGTAACTACCTGTACAGTGTAACTACCCACACAGTGTAACTACCCACACAGTGTAACTACCCACACAGAGTAACTACCCACACAGTGTAACTACCCACACAGAGTAACTACCCACACAGTGTAACTACCCACACAGTGTAACTACCCACACAGTGTAACTACCCACACAGAGTAACTACCCACACAGTGTAACTACCCACACAGTGTAACTACCCACACAGTGTAACTACCCACACAGAGTAACTACCCACACAGTGTAACTACCCACACAGTGCAACTACCTGTACAGTGTAACTACCCACACAGAGTAACTACCCACACAGAGTAACTACCCACACAGTGCAACTACCTGTACAGTGTAACTACCCACACAGAGTAACTACCCACACAGTGTAACTACCCACACAGTGCAACTACCTGTACAGTGTAACTACCCACACAGAGTAACTACCCACACAGTGCAACTACCTGTACAGAGTAACTACCCACACAGAGTAACTACCCACACAGAGTAACTACCCACACAGTGTAACTACCCACACAGTGTAACTACCCACACAGAGTAACTACCCACACAGTGTAACTACCCACACAGTGTAACTACCCACACAGTGTAACTACCCACACAGTGCAACTACCCACACAGTGTAACTACCCACACAGTGTAACTACCTGTACAGAGTAACTACCCACACAGTGTAACTACCCACACAGAGTAACTACCCACACAGAGTAACTACGCACACAGTGTAACTACGCACACAGTGTAACTACCTGTACAGAGTAACTACCCACACAGTGTAACTACCCACACAGTGTAACTACTTGTACAGAGTAACTACCCAATCGGAGGAACTACTCTTTTATGGAATAACGGCCCGAATGGAGTAACAACACTCCTAGAATAACTACCCACATGGAGTAACTACCTGTATGGTGTAACAACGCAGCCAGAATAATTATCCGCCCAGAGTAACTACCTACATGAAGTAAATTTCGGCACAGAGTAATGACATAACTGGAGTAACTGTCTGCCCAGAGTAACTGACCATTTGGCGTAACTACCTGTGCATAGTAAGCACCTGTAAAGAGTAATGCCACATCTGGAGAAACTACCCACTTGCTGCAACTACCCACCCAGAGTAACCAGCCACCCAGAGCAACTATGCACATAGAATAATGTCACATCCAGAGTAACTACCCACCCGAGTAATTACCGCAAAGACTAACTACCCATTTGGAGTACCAATAAACCTGGAGTAATTACCCACCCAGAGTAATTATCCACCCAGAGTAACTACCCATCTGGAGTAATGAGAAGCCCTAAGTAACTACCCATCCAGGACAACTACTGCGACAGAGTAACTACCCGTAAGGAGTAACGATACGCCCAAAGTAATTACCAACCCAGAGTAACTCACGGTACAGTGTAACTACCTGTTCAGAGTAACAACACACACAGAATAACTACCAATCTTGGGTAACTACCGACCCAGAACAAATCACCAGAGTAACTATACACCCAGACTAATTACCCGTACAGAGTAACAACACACCTGGCATAACTACCCACCTGGTGTAACTACCCATACAGAGTAATTACCCACCCGTAGTAATTACCCACCCGTAGTAATTACCCACCCAGAGTAACTACCTACCCTGAGTAACTACCTACCCTGAGTAACTACCTACCCTGAGTTACTACCTACATGGAGTAATGACACACCCAGCATAATTACCCACCTGTAGTAACTACCCGTCCAGAGTAATAACACACCTGAATAATTACCCATTGTGTGATAGTTTGAAAGGTTTTGATTGCTCAAGACAAAGGAATACTGAATGGAGTATTGGAAATCTTGGAAGTGGATCCTTTCTGGAAACAGTTGAGGGAAGGCATTGTTTGAAAGCAGATTCTAAGGCTTGTCTTTTTATAAATAGAACATACAGTGCAGAAGGAGGCCATTCGGCCCATCGAGTCTGCACCAACCCACTTAAGCCCTCACTTCCACCCTATCCCTGTAACCCAGTAACCCCTTCTAAGCTTTTTTTTGGACACTAAGAGGAATTTAGCATGTCCATTCCACTTAACCTACTTTGGTCTGTGGGTGGAAACCAGAGCACCCAGAGGAAACCCACGCAGACACGGGGAGAACGTGCAGACAGTGACCCAGCGGGGAATCGAACCTGGGATCCTGGCGCTGTGAAGCCACAGTGCTACTGTGCTGCCGTTTTTGAAAGTGACATTTGAAATCACTCATGTGGAAGCCAGCGTCCAGTCAACTCAGTTGACTCATGGTAGAAGAATTACTGTACCTTGGTACACGTGACAATAAACAAAAATCAAAATCAAAATCTGGGGGGGTTTTGTGGAGAAACCCACAGAAGCTCGATTGGGTGGATTAGTGATTGTAGTGTCTGTCTCTTTAAGACAGCACAGCAGAAGCGGGTCACCTGGCTTGAGGGATCAATGGGGATCGAGAGGAGGTGGTCACCCCACAGGGTTGAGTCCTTTCTCGAGAAGAGTATATCTGGAAGCCATGTCGTGAGCATGTAAGGACTGGAGCAGCTGGGGCTGCTGCTCCAGGGCAGCCTCGGGTAGAAAACGCCTGTACGCATTTGTCTTTATCAATAAGTACATTTTGTTCCTGCCTGAAGTGTCTTGACAACACGACAACATATTGGCAATGAGGTGAATAATTTGTCTTCACACAGGCACTGACGTTTTAAAGTTTTGAGATAAGGAGAAATCCTCTACCTGTGAAAAGAAAAGTTAAAAAGTTTTCAGAAAATGATGGTCCAGAAATGGACAGCACCCGCTGTAAGTAAAGCTAACGTCACATCAGAAAAAGAAAAAAAAAACGGACTCTCCAGGTAGCTAAAAGAAATTAAAAAAAATATATAAATTTAGAGTACCCAATTCATTTTTTTCAATTAAGGGGCAATTTAGCGTGGCCAATCCACCTAGCCTGCACATCTTTGGGTTGTGGGGGCGAAACCCACGCAAACACAGGGAGAATGTGCAAACTCCACATGGACAGTGACCCAGAGCCGGGATCGAACCTGGGACCTCAGCGCTGTGAGGCTACAGGGCTAACCCACTGAGCCACCATGCTGCCCAGCTAAAAGAAAAATAAGTTGCAGAGATGTTGAGAGGGTTTTCTAACAGTTAAAGAGAAGTTTTCAGAGTAAAAAAAAGGTTCAAGGGAGGGCCTGCCAATTTTGCACTAAATCCTCAGAAGTATGGGAATTGCATAGACAGAGAGAAAGAAAAAGAGAGCAGCTATGGGCAGTTAGAAAAAAAGGTTGACAGTGTTAAAGCGGTAATGTATTTAAAAGTGCACAACATTTAATGCAACAACTGTAAGCATGAACAAAAAACAAGGGGTAGGAAAATCAGAGAAGATCCCAGACAGAGGGGCACTCTAAAAAAGAGGTCTATAAGGATGGCACAGTGGCACAGTGTTTAGCATTGCTGCCTCACAGTGCTAGGGACTCGGGATCAACTCCAACTTTGGGTGACTGTGTGGAGTTTGCACATTCTCCCCCTGTCTGCATGGATTTCCTCCAGGTACTCCAGTTTCCTCCCACAGCCAAAGATGTGCAGGTTATGTGGATTGGCCATGCTAAATTGTCCCTAAGGATTGGTTGCAGGAATAGGGCAGAGGATTGGGTCCAGGTAGAGTGCTCTTTCAAAGGGTTGGTGCGAATGGCCTCCTTCTGCACTGAAGGGATTCTATGAGTCAATGATGAGCAAGACCTCAAAGGAGGAAGAGAAGACCTCAAAGGAAGCAATTACATCTCAAGGAAGAGGCCATGCCCGATTCGGAGAAGGCAGTAAAACACCCAGGAGAGGGGAAAGCATTCGAAGACCCCAGGGTGGATGGAGCTCTGAAAAACCTCAAAGTGGGAGGGGGAGCATTGGAGAACCCCAGAGAAGGGGGTGGGGGGCACAGAGAGCATCCAGAAAGAGGACAACAGGGGACCCGAAAGGACTAAATGAAGACCTGAAGGTAACAAGATTCGGTTGAATCCCATCCCTTTGTATCATAACTAGAAGTTACTCAAACGTTTTCGCCGTGAACTACAGGCAAGTAATAAAGCTGTAATCAGTCAGAAGTAAGACAAGCCACAGGAGAACAATAACTAAGAGTGAAGAAAAAAAGAGTTGGATAAACTTAACTTAAAACAACAGCAAATTGAAAATGAGTTAAACGTTTGTGATCCCGATCTAAATGAGAAGAAGTCCAGCTACATCAAAGCCAAGAAAGAAAAAGGAAACACTACAAAAAAGGTGGAATGTTCTGGGAAGTCTATGAAGGTCAGTAAGGAACAATACAGCATTCACCAGCAAACTGTGAGGGAACTGGGGTTAGAGTATGAAGATGTGAATAAGAAATAAATATAATTGAGAGAAAAAGCACAAACAGAACTCAGCAACAGAGGTCATAGCATGGAACTCGAATAGAGGCAAGGAAATCCCATAGAATGGATGCAATCAATTTTGTGATGGGCGAGAGGACTGCTACTCCCAGAGTGAAACACATCAATGAATTGAGCCATGGCGTTCAGATATGACATCCTGTATCATCTACTGTAAGGGTCACAATACTGTTGAAGAAGACATAAGAGCAGAGGTGTCATTTACCAGAGCCATGAATTCTTTAGAGATCCAATCAGAACATAGAACATAGAACAGTACAGCACAGGCCCTTCGGCCCACGATGTTGTGCCGACCATTTATCCTAATCTGAGATCAACCTAACCTACACCCTGATGTACCATCAATTCGACTCAAGACGCAATTAGGATCCGAACTGTGGCTTTAATCAGCTAGTTGTTAGCCTGGTGGTCGACTACAGAGTAAGGCCGACTGGGTACTTATACCCCACCTCGGAGGCGGGGCCTACTTGCCTCTCGACCAATTGGAGAGCAGTTACATGACTAGTCCCAACCAATCGGACAAGAGGCACATGACCAGCCAGAGCCAATGGGAAGCCAGTGCTCTGCACCAATGGCAGTGCTCATATCCATACCACCACATTCACCCCTTGTGGAGAAAGAAGGCGGGGGGGGGGTGTAAGTTTAGCTGGTTTAGCTCACAAGGCTAAATCGCTGGCTTTTAAAGCAGACCAAGCAGGCCAGCAGCACGGTTCGATTCCCGTACCAGCCTCCCCGGACAGGCGCCGGAATGTGGCGACTAGGGGCTTTTCACAGTAACTTCATTGAAGCCTACTCGTGACAATAAGCGATTTTCATTTCATAAGTGGGAGAGAGAGAGAGAGGGGGGGGGGGGGGGGGGGTGTACTGGTCGTATGAGCAGCGAAAATCGATAAAGGTGGGCTGCTCACTGGCTCGTGGCAAAAACAATACTACTCCTCTTAACTACTAACAACAGAATAACAGAAAATGTCCAAAAAAAAGTCCCATGGCCGCATCAGATGGACACGATCAGCCTGTCGGGTGCCCGTGGTGTTCTGGAGGACCGTCGCAGTGGAGCCGGTGACGTCGGGCCGATGGTCGTCCTTGCCTCCGGGAGCGTCGGTCGTAGATGTGCCTCCAAAGTCCAGGCCGGTGGTGGAGACGCTGTAATCGGGGAAGAGGGGGCATGTGAGCTGGGTCGTGGGGGCGCGGGGGGCACTGGGGGGAATTGGGGTTGGGGGGGAGGTGTTGATGTAGTGGGGGAAGGCCGCGCGCCGGCGGGTGCCAGGTCCCGAAGCGAGACCGTATCCTGCCGCCCGTCGGGATACTCCACGTACGCATACTGCGGGTTGGTGTGGAGTAACTGGACTCGCTCAACCAACGGGTCTGACTTGTGCACCCGCACATGCTTCCAGAGCAAGATGTGCCCGGGGGTGGCCAGCCAGGTCGGGAGAGGGGATCCTGAGGACGACTTCCTGGGGAAAACAAGAAGACGTTCATGAGGTGTTTGTTTAGTGGTAGTGCAGAGGAGAGACCGGATTGAATGAAGGGCGTCGGGGATGACCTCTTGCCAACGGGGAACAGGGAGATCTCTGGACCGTAGGGCCAGCAGGATGGTCTTCCAAATGGTGCCATTCTCCCGCTCGACCTGACCGTTACCCCGGGGGTTATAACTGATCGTCCTGCTAGAGGCGATGCCCCTGCTGAGCAGGAATTGACGCAGTTCGTCGCTCATAAAAGAGGACCCCCGATCGCTGTGGATGTACGCGGGGTAACCGAACAGGGAGAAGATGGACAGGAGGGACTTTATGACGGTTGTCGTGGTCACGCCGGGACAGGGAATGGTGAAAGAGAAGCGGGAGTATTCGTCGATAACACTCAAGAAATAAGTGTTACGGTTGGTGGAGGGGAGGGTGCCCTTGAAGTCTATACTGAGACGTTCAAAAGGGCGGGATGCCTTGATCAGATGTGCTCGTTCGGGGCGGTAGAAGTGCGGTTTGCACTCGGCGCAGACGTGGCAGTCCCTGGTGACGGTCCTGACTTCCTCAACGGAGTAGGGCAGGTTGCGGGTCTTAATAAAATGGTAAAAACGGGTGACCCCTGGATGGGAGTTGTCCATGTGGAGGGTGCGGAGGCGGTCAATCTGCGCGCTGGCGCAGGTACCGCGGGATAGGGCATCGGAAGGCTCGTTGAGCTTCCCAGGATGATACAAGATATCGTAGTTGTACGTGGACAACTCGATCCGCCACCGCAAGATCCTGCCGTTCTTGATCTTGCCCCTCTGTGCATTATCGAACATGAAAGCTACTGACTGTTGGTCTGTGAGGAGGGTAAACCTCCTGCCGGCCAGATAGTGCCTCCAGTATCGTACAGCTTCGACTATGGCCTGTGCCTCCTTTTCCACCGAGGAATGGCGGATTTCGGAAGCGTGGAGGGTTCGTGAAAAGAAGGCCACGGGTCTGCCCGCTTGGTTCAGGGTGGCCGCCAGAGCTACGTCAGACGCGTCGCTCTCGACCTGGAATGGGAGGGACTCGTCGATAGCTCGCATCGTGGCATTTGCGATATCCGCTTTTATGCGGCTAAAGGCCTGGCGGGCCTCCATCGACAGGGGAAAGGAGGTGGACTGGATGAGGGGGCGGGCTTTGTCGGTGTAGTTGGGGACCCACTGGGTGTAATATGAGAAGAAGCCCAGGCAGCGTTTGAGGGATTTGAGGGAGTTGGGGAGAGGGAGTTCCATCAGGGGGTGCATGCGTTCGGGATCGGGGCCTATAACTCCGTTAGGCATTACGTAGCCAAGGATGGGTAGACGGCCGGTGCTAAAAACACACTTATCCTTATTGTAGGTTAAATTAAGGAGTTTTGCAGTTCAGAGGAATTTTTGGAGGTTGATGTCGTGGTCCTGCTGGTCATGGCCGCAGATGGTGACGTTATTGAGATACGGGAAGGTGGCCCGTAAACCGTGCTTGTCGACCATTCGGTCCATCTCCCGTTGGAAGACCGAGACTCCATTTGTGACACCGACTGAGGAAGTGGTAGAGGTGCCCATCTGCCTCAAACGCGGTGTACTTTCGGTCACTCGCGCGGATGGGGAGCTGGTGGTAGGCGGACTTAAGGTCCACCGTTTGGGCAGCACGGTAGCATGGTGGTTAGCATAAATGCTTCACAGCTCCAGGGTCCCAGGTTCAATTCCTGGCTGGGTAACTGTCTGTGCGGAGTCTGCACGTCCTCCCCGTGTGTGCGTGGGTTTCCTCCGGGTGCTCCGGTTTCCTCCCACAGTCCAAAGATGTGCGGGTTAGGTGGATTGGCCATGCTAAATTGCCCGTAGTGTCCTAAAATGTAAGGTTAAGGGGGGGGTTGTTGGGTTACGGGTATAGGGTGGATACGTGGGTTTGAGTAGGGTGATCATTGCTCGGCACAACATCGAGGGCCGAAGGGCCTGTTCTGTGCTGTACTGTTCTATGTTCTATGTTCTATGTACCGTTAACCAGGTCGGAAATACGGGGGAGAGGATACGCGTCCAGCTGCGTAAACCTGTTGATGGTCTG
Organism: Scyliorhinus canicula; assembly: GCF_902713615.1. Lineage (NCBI taxonomy): Eukaryota > Metazoa > Chordata > Chondrichthyes > Carcharhiniformes > Scyliorhinidae > Scyliorhinus > Scyliorhinus canicula. The sequence continues at coordinate 93,530,580 of NC_052160.1, read as the reverse complement.
ACTGTAATCAATGACCATCCGGTTTTTCTCCCCAGTCCGAACTACCAGCACTTGGGCTCGCCAGGGACTGTTGCTGGCCTCGATAACTCCTTCCTTAATGAGCCTCTGGACCTCGGACCCGATGAAGGTCCGGTCCTGGGCACTGTATCGTCTGCTCCGAGTGGCGACAGGTTTACAATTTGGGGTGAGATTAGCAAACAAGGAAGGGGGGTCCACTTTGAGGGACGCGAGGCTGCAGACAGTAAGGGGGGGAATAGGGCCGCCGAATTGGAAGGTCAAGCTCTGCAGGTTGCACTGGAAATCCAGTCCCAAGAGTGCCAGAGCGCCAGAGCAGCACCCGGTGATTTGGACAGAGTGCGAACCTGAGGCCAATTCAATTTTATGTTTAACTGGATGGATGGGGAGCGCGCAGCGTCTTACCGTGTCAGGGTGGACGAAACTTTCCGTGCTCCCGGAGTCCAGCAGGCATCTCATTTTGTGTCCGTTGAGCTGGACCATTGTCGTAGTCTTGGCGAGCGTGCGTGGTCGCGACTGGTCGAGTTTGATGGAAGCAAGTCGTGGTGAGAGTTCCAGATCCTCCTCGGTGGCAGAGTGATCGCTGGCAGGGCCTTCCATGTTGGCCCAAGGTGGCGGCGCCCAGGACCCGCACGTGGATTCGGGGTCGCAAGATGGCGGCGCCCAGGACCCGCACGTGGAGCCGGGGCCCCAAGATGGCGGCGCCCATGGCTCGCACATGGCGTCCGGGGCCCGTTGGAACCTCGTGGCGGCTGGGGGCAGTGTGAGCGGCATCTGCCGGCTGGTCGGGGCAGCCGGGACAGCCGGGAGCGAGGGTCGGGAGGCCCGTGGGGCCGTTGCGGGGGCCGGAGAGGTTGGTGCGCGGCGCTGGGCCCTAGGGGTGCCTGGGGGGGGGGGGGGCGATCTGCTGTCGCTGCGCGGAACAACAGCGACTGACTTGGTCTGGCAGACCACCGCGTTACGGCCCTTCTTCCCGCAGCTTTTACACAGAGCGGAGCGGGCCGGGCAGCGCGGGCGAGGGTGCTTCGAGAGGCCACAAAAATAGCAGCGGGGCTCCGCTAGTTTGTTGGAGCGACCCGCTGCGCAGGCTTGGGGGGGGGGGGGTCGGGGTCCACGGAGGATGGGGTGGCGCGTGCCATGAAGTCCAGGGGGTTGCTGCGCGGCCGGGGGCGTATGCGCGGGCGTTCAGGTCAGCAACCTCCAGGGAGGTTGCAAGAGTCCGTGCCTCAGCTAGGCTGAGGGTGTTCTTCTCCAGCAATCGTTGTCGGATAGAAGGAGACTGCATACCAGCAACGTAATCGTCTCTAATTAAAAGTTCCATGTGCTCAGTCGCCGAAACTTGGAGACAGGCGCACATTCTCCCTAGAGCTGCGAGGGCCTGGTAAAACTCGTCGAGGGACTCACCAGGGAACTGTTGTCTAGTCGTCAGGAGATGCCGTGCGTATACTCCGTTGACCGGCCGGAGAAAGTGTCCTTTGTGAATCTCCATGGCCGCATCATAATCGCTTTCGTCCTCAATCATACAGTAGATCGCTGTGCCCACGCACGAGTGGAGGATGTGGAGTTTCTGCTCCTTGGTGGGCTTGCCGGCTGCAGTCGTCAGGTAACTATTAAAACACGCCTGCCAGTGTTTAAAGATCGCAGACACATTTGCAGCATGCGGGCTGGTGCGGAGGCAGTCAGGCTTGATGCGAAGCTCCATTCCAAAATTCTAGCTGATTAAATTGATGTACCATCAATTCGACTCAAGACACAATTAGGATCCGAACTGTGGCTTTAATCAGCTAGTTGTTAGCCCGGTGGTCGAGTACAGAGTAAGGCCGACCGCCGGGAACTCTGGGTACTTATACCCCACCTCGGAGGCGGGGCCTACTTGCCTTTCGACCAATTGGATATCAGTCACATGACTATTCCCAACCAATCGGACGAGAGGCACATGACCAGCCAGAGCCAATGGGAAGCCAGTGCTCTGCACCAATGGCAGTGCTCATATCCATACCACCACACACCCCTTCAATTTACTGCTGTCCATGTGCCTGTCCAAGAGTCGCTTAAAAGTCACTAATGACTCTCACTCTACCACCTCCGCTGGCAGTGCATTCCACGCACCCACCACTGTCTGTATAAAGAACCTACCTCTGACATCTCCCCCATACCTTCCTCCAATCACCCCATTTCCGCCCTGGGGAAAAGTCTCTGGTATCCACTCTATCCATGCCTCTCATCACCTTGTACACCTCTATCAAATCACCTCTCTTCCTTCTTCACTTCAGTGAGAAAAGCCCGAGTTCCCTCATCCTTTCTTCATAAGACATGCCCTCCAGTCCAGGCAGCATCCTGGTAAATCTCATCTGTACCCTCTCCAAAGCATCCACATCCTTCCAAAAAGAGGCGACCAGAACTGGACGCAATATTCCAAGTGTGGTCTAAATAGGGTTTTATAAAGCTGCGGAAAAAAACCTCGCAGCTCTTAAACTCAATCCCCCTGTTAATGAAAGGCAACACACCATACGCCTTCTTAACAACCCTATCAACCTGGGTGGCAACTTTGAGGAATCTATGTTCATGGACCCCAAGATCCCTCTGTTCCTCCACATTTCCAAGAATCCTGCCTTTCACCCTGTATTCAGCATTCAAATTCGACTTCCAAAATTAATCACGTCACATTTATCAAGGTTGAACTCCATCTGCCACTTCTCAGCCCAGCTCTGCATCCTGTCAATGTCCTGTTGTAACCTGCAACAGCCCTCGACACAATCTAGAACTCCCCCAACCTTCGTGTCATCGGCAAACTTACTAACCCACCCTTCCAGTTCCTCATCCAAGTAATTTATAAAAACCACAAAAAGAAAAGGTCCCAGAACAGATCCCTGTGGGACTCCACTGGTCACCGACCTCCAGGCAAAATACTTGCCATCCACTAGTACTCACTGTCTTCTTTCGGCCAGCCAATTCTGTATCCAGACAGCCAAATTTCCCTGTATCCCATGCTGCCTAACTTTCTGAATGAGCCTACCATGACGAATCTTATCAAATGCCTTACTGAAATCCATATACACCACATCCACTGCCCGACCTTCATCAATGTGTCTCGTCACATCCTCAAAGAATTCAGTGAGGCTTGTGAGGCATGACATGCCCCTCACAAAGCCATGCTGACTATCTTTAATCAAACTATGTTTTTCGAAATAATCGTAAATCCTATCTCTCAGAATCCTTTCCAATATTTTGCTCACCACAGACATAAGACTGATGGGTCTGTAATTCCCAGGGATTTCCCTATTCCTTTTCTTGAACAGGGGAACAACATTCGCCTCCCTCCAATCATCCGGTACTACTCCAGTGGAGAGTGAGGATGCAAATATCATTGCCAATGGCGCAGCAATCTCCTCCCTCGCTTCCCGTAGTAACCTTAGGTATATCCCGTCTGGCCCATGGGACTTATCTATCCTGATGCTTTTCAAAATTTCCAGCACATCCTCCTTCTTAATATCAACCTGCTCAAGTCTATTAACCTTGTTCACACTCTTCTCATGAGCAACAAGGTCCCTCACTCTCGTGAATACTGAAGCACAATATATTCATTTAGGGCTCCCCCATCTCCTCAGACTCTCGGCACAAGTTCCCTCCACTATTCCTGATCGGCCCTACTCTCACTCTGATCATCCTGTTACTTCTCACCTAAGTGTAGAACACCTTGGGGTTTTCCCTAATCCTTCCCGCCAGGTCTTTTTCATGCCCCCTTCTCGCTCTCCAAAGTCCATTTTTGAGTTCCTTCCTGGCTACCTTGTAACCCTCTAGAACCATGCCAGATCCTTGCTTCCTCAACCTTACATAAGCTTCCTTCTTCGTCTTGACTAGAACTCTTGTCATCCAAGGCTCCTTCACCTTACCATCCTTCCTCATCTCAGTGGGATAAAACTATCCAGCACTCGCAGCAAGTGCTCCTTAAACAACCTCCACATTACTGTTGTGCATTTCCCCAAGAACAGTTGTTCCCACTTTCTGTTCCTCAGCTCCGCCTGTCTACCAGCAGTATAATTTCCCCTCCCCCAATCAAATACCTTCCCATACTGTCTGTTCCTGTCCCTCTCCATGACTATGGTAAAGGTCAAGGATTTGTGGTCACTGTCACCAAAATGCTCTCCCATCGAGACATCTGACACCTGGCCTGGTTCGTTGCCTCCCCCTAGTCGGCCTATCTACATATTGAGTCCGGAATCCTTCCTGTACACACCTGACAAAATCTGTTCCATCCAAACCATTTGCAATGAGGAGGTTCCAGTCAATATTAGGGAAGTTGAAGTCACCCATGACAACAACTCTGTTACTTCTGCACCTTTCCAAGATCTGCCGACTAATCTGTTCCTCTATCTCTCTGCTGCTATTGGGGGGTCTATAAAAAAACTCCCAATAAAGTGACTGCTCCTTTCTTGTTTCTGACTTCCACCAATACTGGCTCAGTAGACAAACCCTCCTCAGCTACCTCCTTTTCTACAGCTGTGATGCACACCCTAATCAACAGTGCCACTCCCCCTCCTCTTTTACCTGCCTCCCTATTCTTCCGAAAACATCTAAACCCCGGAACATCTAACAACCATTCCTGACCCTGTGAAATCCATGTCCCCGTAATGGCCACAACATCGTAGTTCCAAGTACTGATCCATGCTTTAAGTTCATCTCCCTTATTCCTGACACTCCTTGCATTGAAACAGACGCACTTTAACCCATTCCACTGAGTGCAACTTTGCCCTATCAACGGTCTATCCTTCCTCACAGACTCGCTGCATTCTATTTCTGCCTGTTCAACAGCTACCCTATCCTCTAATCCATAGCTCTGGTTCCCATCCCCCTGCCAAACTAGTTTAAACCCAGTTTGATTGATCAATTGATTGATCAACTGACCAATCATGTGGAACATACAAATGGACTCGAGAAATTGGCATTCAATTCATTCAATACAGGCAGTAACTGTTTGCTGTTTGATGATGCTGAGGAGGACATAGCAGTGGACAAACCCAAAGAGAGAACACAACTGTTGGAACAAGTCAGCAATTCAGGAGAATTGTCGAATAAATATAACTGGAATAAGGAAGAAATGTTGAACGTAGAAGTAGAGTTTGATGCAACCACAACAAAAGGAACATAGCAGTTGTCTGAAAACTTACGAAGCATGAGAAGGGAGAGATTGTTATCAAATGTTGTTCGAAGAGAATGTTGGAATTGCCTTGGAAGAATCTCAGAAACGGATAAACTGAATGGATTGCAAAAGCAGAGCGATGGACGAAAGAATGATTGCGATTCTTTTTGGCAAGAGAATGTTATTATGGTGGAGAAATAGCTACAGTGATTGAGGAAAAACTCTGATGTGTTCAGTCACAGATTGTTAAGCCGGTGAAAAATGTCAGTGGATTGGGAAGTTTTCACAAAGAGCTGGAAATCAAGGTTGGAATACTGATGGAGCAACGTTTGCAGGAGACTAAGAGTAAAACTTGCAGATGCTGAGAAGGAGATTCAGAAACCAAGCAGAACAGCTTTACCATCGGATACAAATCAGCTCTCAATTGAGTAAGTGATTGGAAAATGAAGCTGTGGAAGTTTTGCCGGAGAGAACTAGAAAAAGCAGCAATTCAGGCAGAGAAGGAAACTGAGATTACATGCCAGAACAAGATTGCTGAAATGGTCACACTGATAGAAATACACAAGAACTAACGGTAACATGGTCGATGGAAAATATGCTGAATAGAAACGAGAAGGAAATTTAACACACGATTTTAAGTACCAGAAGTAGAGTACCATAACCATTTCCTTCATAAGTGACAGACCAAGTTTGTGAATGAGCTGCCGAGACGTAAAACTGTGTTGTATTGTGATGATGGTATCTGTATGCATTGGAGAGTAAAGTGCTTGACAGAAAAAAGGATCAATGGAGGACTGGAGAATGACATCTTCTCAGTAAAGTATGTTGTTCTTGGTCAGCGCAGAGTCTAGAACCAAACTCGGGAAGAGGCAAGCTGTATGGAAGAGCCCAATGCAAGACTATATTTGGAACTGTGCATAAGTGAAACCTGCTAGGAGAAGTGTTATGTTAAATGCAAGCCTCAAGATCTAATCAGTGAAAAATCGTTACAGCGATCTACAAATGTCTAAATTGTGCATATAATGTTTGTTTCGAATTTGGGTTTAAGTAGATTAATTTTGAAGATCATATCAAAAAGTTAAAGGTGGAGGGATGTAATAATTTGGTGACTGTCTCTTTAAGATAGCACAGCAGAAGAGGGTCACCTGGCTTGAAGACGAATGGGTACTAAGAGTGGGTGATCAGCCCAGAGGGTGGAGTCCTCTGTTGGGCAGAGTACTGTAGCCATGTAGAGGATCTGGGTGCAGCCAGAGGGCTGCTGTTCAACACAGCTAGGACTGTAAACATCCGTATATAGTTTCACTTTATCAATAAAAACATTTTTGGGCATGATTTAACCATAGCATTGCGCCTGCCGCAGATCTTGGTGCGCTGGTTAAATAGCAAAAATCGAGATTCGCGCAGGTCGCAAATCAGTTTGTTATCTAACCAGCCCACTCCCGATGGTGAGTTCCAGATTACACCCAATATGATGGGCAGATGTTCAACTGCACCTTGAGCGCCAGTAGAATTTGAGCAAGGTTTGGTTCTAGTGAGATGGGCTGTGTAGGAGGGCCTGCACGGCTGCAGCTCCTGGACGGAGAATGGCACTGATACGTGGAAGAAGTGGAACAAATAACTCATTGATGGACGGATCATGTCCACAACAACGTTCTGGACATGATAACACATTCTCAGGCTTATCCTCCATTTCTGTTGAGGAACCTGCCGGGGGTGATACCATGGGCGCGATTCTCCGCTGCCCACGACGGGTCGGAGAATAGCGGGAGGGCGTCCCCGACATTTTTCATGTCCTCCCGATATTCTTCCCCCCCATGGCCGCCCCATGACACGAATCACTGCTCGCCGTTTTTTACGGCGAACAGCGATTCTCCCCAGGCTGATGGGCTGAGTTCCCAGGCCTTTACGGACATTTTTACGGCAGCAAACACACCTGCTTGCTGCCGTCATAAAAACGGCCACAACATGCCGTTCTGGGCATCCAGGGCCCCGATTGGCACGGCAGTACCACGGCCGTGCCAAGGGGGGCAATGCGTCCGTAATGGACGCACTCTTTCTCCCTCCGCCGCCCCGCAGGATCAGTCGGCGGGGCGGGCGAGGGAGATGACGGCCCCGCGCATGCGCGGGTTGGAGCCGTCCAATCCGTGCATGCGCGGCTGACGTCATCGTGCGCGTCAGCCGGCGTGACGCTTGCCGCGCGGACTTAGCGACGGTCGCTAAGCCCGTGATGCCGTGCTTCACGGGGCCCCACTGCTAGCCCCGCACGGGGGGGGAGAATCGGGTCCCGGGAGGGGGCACGGAGGCTGCCGTGAAACACGGCCAGTTTCACGGCAGCCTTTACGACTCTCCGCATTTGCGGAGAATCGCGCCCATAGTGTTTGGTTGTTTTTGTGAAAATCAGCTGATGTATTGGTACCACTATGGAATGGTGATGTTTCCTTGTTGTTGAATAGTTGGAGTGATGTGTGGAATGTTGCACAGTTGATTTTCAAATATTTGTTCCTGTTGACTGTTTAATAAACAAAATATTCTGCAGTGGCTCCTCGTGTATACACATGCTATGTCTCAGACGGTGATTATTGCCTCGCATTTCAGTTAACCTTTGAAGCCTGAACAGTTTGCCAGACCTCAAGAAGCTTCAGCACCACAGAGGCAGCAGCCAACAATCAAACACTCGAGAGCTGGGCTGCAGCACTGGGGATATCCTCGCGACCAAAGGGTGAGTATGTGGATCAGGGGAGCCCGGCTCCCTAATGTTCCCGCAGGTGTCTGGGGTCATAGAACATACAGTGCAGATGGAGGCTATTCGGCCCATCGGGTCTGCACCAACCCACTTAAGCCCTCACTTCCACCCTACCCCCCTAACCCAATAACCCCTCCTAACCTTTTTGGAGACTGAGGGCAATTTAGCATGGCCAATCCACCTAACCTGCACATCTTTGGACTGTGGGAGGAAACCGGAGCACCCGAAGGAAACCCACGCAGACACGGGGAGAACGTGCAGACTCGGCACAGGCAGTGACCCAGCCGGGAATCGAACCTGGGACTCTGCCGCTGTGAAGACACAGGGCTAGCCACTGTGATACCATGCTGCCCAAGGTGTTATGTTAAATGCACGCGGTCTAGGGGCTCCTGCTGTGGCTGGGGTGAGCGTGTAGAGCAAGGTTTTCAGGTCAATCTGGCTCGGTGGATGACACTCTAAGAGAAGGAAAGACATGTAAGGATGGGGGAGGCTTGGGGGATTTGAGGGTCCCGGGTTTGAAATACAAACTGATTGTTGGTCTGCCTCCTTCTCCAATTCCTTGCAGATCGCTAAATGGATGGCGGTGTTTATCCCTCAGAGGAGATCCTCGTGATGCTGGTAGCAGCCCAGGTGGCCAGTCATCGGAGAAGGCAACAGCCTCGACACAGGCTGTAGACAGCACCCCATGTGCACACCTTGAAGACCTGGCCACCCATCAGACCAAGGAGGAACCCAGAGGAGGACAGTAGTGATAGCCCGAGGTGTACAGGCATTGTTGGTCTTTCAAGGAGCTGATAGACAACATGTTCTGCAGGAGACTCCATCTCAAGAAAGAGTGCAACACCTGTGCCATGTCCTTGTGGACTTGGCACTCCTTGGAGGAGGAGGATGCCCACTCCCAGTGGCTGTTAAGGTCACCGCAGCCCTGAACTTGTATGCCACTGGTTCATTCCAGGGCTTGGGTGGGCACTTGTGTGGCATTTCACAAGCTAAAGCCCACGGGTGCATCCATGAGATCACGGATTCCCTGTTTGCCCAGGCAGCTGACTATACTAACTCCGAGCTGGACCAAACCAACCAAGATGCCCGGGCTGCAGGATCCTCCAACATCGCCGGAATGTCCCAGGTCCAGAGGGTAATTGAATGGCACACATGTCGCCTTCTGTGCACCAGGGCATCATTTCCCTTCTTTAACAGGATGGGGTTCCACTCCCTGAATGTTCCACTTATGTGCAACCACCATCTCTGGATCATACACGTGTGTGCACATTTCCCAGGGAGCATGTATGACCGCTACATCCTGAGATACTCGGAGATCCCCATCATCTTCGAAGACCGCCCCAGGGTGGCAGGTTGGCTCTTGGGAGATAAGGGGTACCCGCTGAGGACCTGGTTGATGACACCAGTGCAGAGACTGGAGACCAAGGTGGAGACCCAAAATAACGAGGCCCATGTTTCCACCCATGCTGTCATTAAGCGGTGCATCAGACTGCTGAAAAATACAATTTCGATGTCTGGACCGCTCTGGTCATGCACTGCAATGCCCTCCACAACCTGGCACAGCAACAGTGCAACATGCTGGAGGAGGAGGGCGATGCGGCCTCATCCGAGTAAGAGGAGGAGGCGGTGGAATAGGAGGAGATAGTAGATGAACCTGGGCAGGACCCAGAGGAGAAGCTGAAGGGTGGAGGACAGGCGGTGGTAAGGATCCAGCATGCCTGGTGGACCAGGGAGATCCTCATTATTGACTGCTTCTCATAGAATGAGGCTTTGTTTGTCACATCACTCCCTCCGCTCATTTCCCTCCTTCTCCCCATTCCCTAACTCTCCCCTCCTCCCCCCACCCCTGACTACTATGTTCCACACTCCAAGGCTCTGTGTAACATAACCCCAGGGTAATAGGCCATTATCGGCACGGCACTGGGTTACTATACAAGGCCTGAGAGTGATGATCACTCGCTGTGAGGTAAGCCCTGGTGCTCCTCAGTTTATGCCAAAGTCTGACTCCTGCCTTTCTGCTGACAGCGTGCTCACACCCATCCTCTGAATGGGGTCTGCATTAGGGACGTTTTATCTTGGACAACTGTGACTGGGGCCAGGGGGTGGGGAGCAGAGGTCCAGATAGAGTGAGGGTAAAGGCATGTCCGCTGTGAAGAAATGAATGAAAAATGAAAATGAAAATCGCTTTATTGTCACGAGTAGGCTTCAATGAAGTTACTGTGAAAAGCCCCTAGTTGCCACATGCCGGCGCCTGTCCGGGGAGGCTGGTATGGTGATTAAAGTGACAGAGGCTTCATATGTATCAGGTGTAACATAGTTTAATCGTGAACATTTGTAATTTCCATTCCCCCCAGCTACACATAGATTTAATGTTCTTGTTGTGCTTAAGCATGTGCGCGACGAGGCTGTTAAATAGTGAGAGGCCCAAAACGGAACCGTGCCGTGCACCGATTTGTTCACAATCTAACCGGCCCGCTCCCCTTGGTGAAATCCACATCTTGCCTTAGCCTGGTGAGAAACCAATAATGACCACTTAAACGCAATCTCCATACAATAAACAGGAGTGACCCCCTCTCTAACGGCCCCACATGATCTAACGGCCTCCCCCGCAAGTAGTCATGTGGGCGCCAATTAATACTTTTTTTTTAAATGTGAAACTGGCAGAGGAACTGCTGCGGGGATCAGAGGAGGTGAGTAGCCATCTTCGCTCACAGGCAAAGAGCCTGAGGGCACTGGGATTGCTGCCTTGGTGCTCAGAGGGGGTGAGGGAGCAACTGGGGGCCAGCATCGGTAGGGGTGGGCAGCAATAGGGGGTGAGGTGCGTGGAGCTGGGGAGTTGGGCGCCCATGGTCTCGGGTGGGCGGTGGGGTCTAAGCGTCCGCGTGTTCACCATGCCAACACCTGGATCATGTGTACCCATTCCGAGGGCAACCCTAGCCCCTGTCTGTCTTCCCCACCGACCACCCATAACTCCCACTGCCTGTGGAGGCCTCTGGCTGCGTGGCTTAAGGCTATTGCTAATTGGGAAATGACAATCATAGTTAACTGAGCACCTCACACTTCCTAAGTGGATCCTGGTGGGTAGGTGGGCCTTGTAGCATGTGGGAGTTATTGCCCAGCATCCCAATCAGACCATGATGCCTGGACATTGTGCATGAACACTGCAGGAAGCAACAACATGAATGCAGCGTTCAATATCTGAACATCCTGGGTCTGGGCCCTTGCCTTGAGGACTTAACCATGGCCGGGGTGGGGGAGGGATGAGTGCACTGGGGAGGGAACCTGTGCCTGGTCCAGGTAACGTTACTTGTGGGTGTCTGGGGTGCAGGGTGTGGGGTCTGGTGATCAACGGCTCAAAAGATATGGACGCCACAATGCTGAACTTTTCATGCATAGCACGTGTTAAGCCTGTCTGCACAAGCAGAATGGGAAAGGATGACTGCCAGGCAGAGCACAAGTAGAAGTCCACTGCAGCCATACCCCTCTTAAACTGATGTGCTGCTTTTTGGGGGTAATGACTTCTCAGGGAAATGTGATGAAAGCCAAGTCCATCATACCTCAGTTGGCTCAACTGTGCAGCCGAGGAAGAAAAAGAGGGGGAGGCCCATAGTGATCAGAAATTGAATTCTAAGGGGAACAAATAGATCTTTCTGTTGCCACAATAGTGATTCCAGGATGGTGTATTGCCTCCCTGGTGCTCGGCTCCCCCAAAATAGCCACACTATAGGAAAAGGTTTAAACCAAGAATTAAAAAATGCATGTAAAAAGAGCACTGCATTAATCATGGGCAACTTTCATTTGCATACAGCTTGGGCTAATCATTTGGAAATGGCAGTCAAGAGAATTAATTCATAAAGGGCATTTGGAATGTTTTTTTTTGGGTCAGGCTATTTTGGATCTGGTAATGTGTAATGAGGTAGGTTTAATAAATGATCTCAAGGTTATGGATCCCCTGGGAAGCAGCAATTGCAGTATGATAACATTTAGCATTCAGCTTGAGTGTGAGACTGAAATATCAGTGTTAAACTTAAAGAAGGGGAACGACAAAGGTGTGGTGAATGTAACTTAGTAATTCACACTGTATTTACCAATACCATTGTAAGCGCAGTAGCGTTATCCGACCACTAGGGGGAGTAGCTCTGGGAATGCTCAGGAGTTTGTACAGGGCTCCACCCTTGGCTCCGCCCACGACTCCTCCCCCTGGACTGCTGTATAAATACCCTTGTCCAGAGCCAGCCTGCAGTTCATCGAGAGTTCAACGGGTAACAGGCTGGCTCTGTAGTAAGTAGAGTGAATTGATGGTTCCATCAAAAGGTATGTGGAAGGAATTGGCTAAAGCGGACTGCTCATATAGTTTAGTTGGTAAGACAATAGAGCAATAGTGGCAGATTTGAAGGAGATAATTCATGACTCCCGGCAACCATAACATCCCAATGAGGAGGGGACACTCTAAGGGGAGGAAGAGCCTACCTTGGATAACCAAGGAAGTCAAGGAGGGTATTAACTTGAAAGCAGAATCATATAAGATGGCAAAGGTTAGTGGTAGGGCAGAGGAATGGGATCGGTTGAGAATGCAGCAAAGATGCGTTAAATAGATAATCAGGAAGGAAATGGCAGAGGAGTTCATAGATAGAATTTACAGTGCAGAAGGAGGCCATTCGGCCCATCGCGTCTGTATCGGCTACTGGAAAGAGCACCTTACCCAAGGTTAACACCTCCACCCTATCCCCATAACCCAGTAACCCCACCCAACACTAAGGACAATTTTGGACACTAAGGGCAATTTATCATGGCCAATCCATCTAACTTGCACATCTTTGGACTGTGGGAGGAAACCGGAGCACCCAGAGGAAACCCACGCACACACGGGGAGGATGTGCAGACTCCACACAGACAGTGACCCAAGCCGGAATTGAATCTGGGACCCTGGAGCTGTGAAGCGATTGTGCTATCCACAATGCTACCGTGCTGCACTGGGAATAGTGGCAGACTTGAAGGAGATAATTCATGACCCCCGGCAACCATAACATCCCAATGAGGAGGGGACACTCTAGAAGGAGGTAGCCCACCGAGTTAAACAGATATTTTGCATACGGGGGAGGAGTTAAGTGCAGTCACCATCACCAGAGAATTAATTTTTTGCAAACTAATGGGGTTTCCTGGACCTGATGGTTTGCATGCCAGGATCTTAAAGAAGGTAGTTACAGAGATTTTGGATGCACTGGTAGTCATTTTTCAAAACTCCATGGATTCTGGAACTGTGGCAAAGGATTGGAAAACTGCAAATGTGGTACCTTTGTTGAAAAGGGAAATTGGCAAAACGCAGGAAACTACAGGCCAGTTAATCTAACCCCAGTTATTGGAAAAATATTAGAATCGATTGTTAAGGAGACGATAGCAGTAAAATTATGTCTTTGTAAAGACTTTGGGAAGTCATGATCTGGTAAAGCAGAGTCAGCATGGTTTCATGAAGGGGCAATCATGTCTGATAAATTTACTAGACTTCATTTACTAGACTTCATTGCCTAAGTAGATGGAGAAGGACAAGTCGATGTTGTACATTTGGATTTTCAAAAGGCATTTGATAAGGTTCCACACTCATGGGCTGGGATTCTCCAAAATCCTGGCCAAGTGTTGACACCGGAGTAAACACAGGAGTGTTGTACGCCGGCGTCAATGGGCCTCCTGGCCCAGCAATTCACCAGTGTTCAGGGGGCTAGCATGCTGCCAGAGTGCTGCACACTGTTCCGGTGGCGAAAGGCGGCCCTGCATGAACGGCGCGGGTCCACACATGCGCACGATGGCCAGTCCCCGCGCCAGCACATGTGCGTGTTTGCCGTCTCCGCGCCACCACATGCGCATGGTTTCCGTCTCCGCACCGGCGCGGAGCAACATGTCTGGGACCTAACAGCGGGCTGCGAAGAAGGAGGTAGCCCACCCCCAGATCCCGATCATGGGCCTGGACCCTGTAGAGACCCCCCCCCCATCCTAGATCCCCCCACAACCCCACCAGGATGTCCACTTCGACCACGGGTCCGACCTCCCGCCAGGTGGCACCAGGTTGGAACCACGCCGGCGGGACTTGGCGGAACTCGGCGGGAGTTCGGTTGCCCGTGGAGAATCACCGCGGGGACCTATTTCAGCGGCCCCCGACCGACTCCCCGGCGACTGTGCGGGCGCGATTGGCAGCGATTCTCGACGTGGTGGGAATTTCCCGTGCCCCGTCGATTCTCCGACCCGGTGCGGGCTCGAGAACCCCGCCCAGGTGTTGGAGGTACTATTGTGGCACGGATAGCTGATTAGCTAACAGTAAACAGCGAGTAGCGCCAAAGCGGTCTTTCTCAGGTTGAAGGGCAGTACCCAGTGGAGTGCCACAGGCATCAGTGCTAGGACCACACTCTTTACAATGTATATTAATGATTTAAAGGAAGGAACAGAAAGTATTGTGGCCGAATTTGTGGATGATACAAAGGTGGGATGTAAGTCAGGTTGTCAGGGGGATGTAAATCGTTTACAGAGAAACATTGACAAGTTAAGTGAGTGGGAAAAAAATAGGCAAATGAAATTCAACGTGACATAATGTGAGATTGTTCATTTTGGAAGAAATAAGGAGAAAGCGGATTATGATTTAAACGCAGAGACTGCAGAAAGCTGGAACACAAATGGACTTTGGTGTCTTTGGTGTTCATGAAACTCAGAAAGCTAGCATATTGGCGCAGAAGGTAATATGGAAGGCAAATGGAATGCTGGCTTTTATTTCAAGCTAGTTGGAGTATAAAAGTAAATGTTGCTGCAACTGTACATGGTAGTAGTGAGGCCATATTTAGAATACAGTGCATAATTTTGATCTCCTTATTTAAGGAAAGAGATATTATCATTGGAGGCAATACAGAGGAGGTTTATGTGGTTGATCCTGGGTGTGGAGGGACTGACATGTGAGGGAAGATTAAACAGGTTGAGTTGTATCCCCTGGAATTCAGAAGAATGAGAGGTGATGGGAGTTCAGAATATCTCTGAAAGAAAGGTTGAAGTATGTGGTTTAAAAATCAGAAACAAAGAGGTCAAAAGACATCACTGGATATTTTGAGAAATGTTCAGGAGAGAAAGATTCTTGTTTGGTGTTCGAAAATTGTGCAACTTGCTTGTAAAGAATACCCATATGAGTTCAGTTTAGTTTCATACCTAAAATAAGTTTTCCCTTTGACCAATGGCACTTGTTATGAATAGGAGAGTGGTTTCTCCTCTCAGCACCCACCCATAAACAGAAAGTTGTTTCGATTTCTGATTTCCTCTTTATAAATGGTCGTCTTTTTTCCCAATGGGTTGGCACAGGACACACTGGTTAGCACTGCTGCCTCACAGCGCCAGGGACTCGGGTTCAATTGAATGACTGTCTGTGTGGAGTTTGCACTTTCTCCCCCGTGTCTGCATGGGTTTTCTCCGGGTGCTCCTGTTTCCTCCCACAGCCCAAAGATACACAGGTTAGGTGGATTGGCCATTCTAAATTGCCCTCCAGTGTCCAAAGGTGTTCAGGTTAGGTGGGACTATGGAGGTGGGGAGGGGGAGTGGGCCTAAGTGCGGTGCTCTTTCGGGGGTCAGTGCAGGTTCAATGGGCCAAATGGCCTCCTACTGCACCCTGGCGATTCTATGGTACTCAGCCCTCAGTTTTGATGTGATCCAATTTCCACTAACAACTGCACAGCAAACTTGAGATAGAGAAAGTTCAGATAGGTAGTTTATTCGCATACACTCAGGCAGAATAGGAGGGGGCTATCTTTTAAAGACTATAGCAGTCTTTTTTCAGGAGTGAATAGAGAAAGTAAAGGCAAAGAAGCAGAATAAAAAATATATATTGTTTCACATTGAATCCAGAGTCCAGGATCAAAGTCCAATGTGTATTCTTTGATAGCACCAGCAGGTTGAAAACTGATCCCAGATGATTCACTTTTGGAGTAGCGATGACATCCATGATGGGATAGACACATAGAAATGAATTAGTCTTGTCGGCTCTAGTATAGAGGTTCAGGAGTTCCAGTAGAAACATGTGGGGTCAGACAGTTAAACCTGGACAGAACACTAGTTTTGAGCTGCTCCTTGTCAAATGGAAGATGGGAATCTGCTTTACAACTCCAGTAAAACCGGGCTATTGGTTCTCCCAGCTAGAATGGATATCATGGCTCCCACTTCTCAACTTTGGTTTGGACAAGGGATGCATATTCCTTGGTTTGGATTCTTTAGATTGTTAACACTTCAATCCTCAATAATTTCAAAAAGGGGTTTCAGGTCCTTTCACCTACCAGACTGGTAGGTCTTGCCCTAAGAAATGCAAAGTGCCATTGTACAATTCCCTTGAATTTAATCTCTGCAGTCACAGGTGGTCATTAGCATCTCTTTCGAGATAATGGGCTGGATTCTCCGATTTGCAGAATAAATGCTGACGCCGGCGTGGGAACAGTGGCATTTTACGGCAGAAACAATGACGCAAAAGCTGCACCGATCCTCCGTCTGGTGGGGGGCTAGCAGCCGCGAGCTTTACCTACAGATATGGCCGAAGAATTGCCAGGTCCGTGGCCACGCATGTGTAAGGACGCGCCGAGTAACATGGCGCCGGCCGCGCGTGGACTCGGCCTGCCATATACTGTCCCCCAGTAACCCCCCTCGCCACCTCAGGACCACGCCCTACCAGTGTCCACAGTCCCCGCCAAAGCACCCCCTGCCCGCAGAACGGCCCTCCCCTCTGACTGTGGCAGCGCTGGGCTCAGTCCGCAGCCGTCACGTGGGATCCACGAAAAAAAATAGCATGAGTGACCCAAGCCGACGGGAACTCGGCCCATTGGGGGCGGAGCATCGGGTGAGGGCCTTAGGTGACATCTTGAGACCGTCCATATGGCGTGCGGCATACTCACCAAGTTTGCCACTTTTGATGGGGCGGAGCATCACAAAATCGGCGCTGTCCCCGATTTCGGCGCAAACAGGGATTTTCCGGCCGAGAATCCCGCTCTATTAGGTGTCAGCTTCCCTGAATGCCAGTAAGTCATTTTTGTTTGTTTCATAGTCAGCCATGGCTTCAGTCATTTTAAACCTCTTGTCCAGTTTAAATTTAAAAAATAATTCGCCCCATAACACACTCAATATAGGCAAGGTATAAATGTTAAGTTCTCTTCCATGGCAAGGACCCACATGATAACAATAATAATAGTCTTTATTTGTGTCACAAGTAGGCTTACATTAAAACTGCAATGAAGTTACAGCTCTGGGCTAGTGCCCGAGAGTTGAAAAGTGCTTTCTCATCAAACAAGTAAAGTAAAAAGAGTTTGTTTTCTTAATTAAAATGGTTGTACAGTGGCTTTAAAAAAAAGTGAGTCAGTACTCTTAAATTAATACTTCTCATCGATGGTCACTCAAGAGAAGGAGGACACAGGTACAGAATTCAGGAAATGGGACCATGAGGACCTTGAGCAGTTTGTCACAGGAAGTGAGGAGGTATTGGAGGCTTTGATGGGTTTAAAATAGACAAATCCCCAGGCCCGGATGAATTGTATCCCACGATGCTGTGGGAGCCATGAGAGGAAATTGCAGGGGTTCTGGCTCAAGTTTCTAATTCCTTTCTGGCCATGGGGGAAGTGCCAGAGGACTGGAGAAAGCTAATGTTGGTCCATTTTTCAAGCAGGGTGGTAGAGATAAACCAGGCAATTACAAACTGGTGAGTTTCATGTCAGTAGGGAAACAATTGGAGAAAATTCTGAAGGAGAGAATTAATTTCCACTTGGAAAGGCATAGGTTGATTAGTGATAGTCAGCATGACTTTGTCAGAGTGGGATCAGCCTAACAAATTTGATAGAATATTTGGATAAAGTGACCGAGTGGGTGGGTGAAGGAAGTGCCGTTGATGTAGTTAATATGGATTTTAGTAAAGCCTTTGACAAGGTCTCACTTGGGAAACTGATTGAGAAGATTGAAGAACATGGAAAACAAGGACATTTGTCGAGATGGATCCGAAACTGGTTTAGCAATAGAACACAAAGGCTGTTTGAATAACTGGAGGCCAGTGTCCAGCAACATACCACTGGGTCCCAAGTTGTTTGTTTTATAAATTGATATAGATATACCAATGATATAGACAAGAACGTGGGGAGACTGATAAGCAAGTTTGCGATGACACCAAGATTGGTAGGGTGGTTAACAGTGAAGAAGAGGTTCGTAGGTTACAGGAAGATAAAGATGTGTTGGGCAAATGGGTAGAGTGGTGGCAGATGGTATTTAACGCTGCCAAGTGTGAGATGATGAACTTTGGAAGAAGAAACTGGACAAGGGAGTCTGTAATAAATGGCAAGCTCAAAGGAACAGATGGATCTTGGGGTACATGTTCACAGATCCTTAAAGATAGCAGAGCAGATGAATAGGGTGGTTCAGAAGGCATATGGGACACTTGCCATTATCAGGCATGGCATAGAATATAAGAGCAAAGATGTTAAGTTGGAGCTGTACAGAAAGTTGGTTAGGCCACAGCTGGAGTACTGTGTGCATTTCTGGTCATCTCACTATAGGGAGGAGGTGAATGCACTGGAGGGGTTCAGAGGAGATTCACCAGGATGTTGCCTGGGATGGAGCATCTAAGCTATCAAGAGAGACTGGTTAGGCTTGAGTTGTTTTCTTTAGAGCAGAGAAGGCTGAGGATGGATATTTTTGAGGTGTATAAGGTTATGAAAGGTTTGGACAGGGTAAATAGGAAAAAGCTGTTCCCCTCAGTTGAGGGGCCAATCACAAGGGGGCATAGTTTTAGGGTGAGCGGCAGGAGATTCCGAGAAGATTTGTGGAAAGAAAATTCACTCAGACGGTGGTGAGAACTTGGAATGCATTGCCTGGGAAGGCAGTGGAGAGTGGAAAACTCACAACCTGTAAAAAGCACTTGGATGAGCACTTGAAACACCATCCCGTTCAAGGGTATGAGACAAGAGCTGGTAAGTGGGATTAGTGCGAGATTAGGGGTAGTTATTGTCGGTATAGACTCAATGGGCCAAAGGGCCTTTTCTGCGCTGTACGACTCTATGACTACGACTTTGTTAAGCGAAATGAAAAACTATAAATACTGAAATAGGTTCACAGAAACATAAAACTATACATAATAGGAGAAGGTCAATCAGTCCATCAAGACTCTTTCTTTCACAGCAATTCCAGTTAGGTTCACTCGCCTACTCTTTCCCTGCAATTTTGTCCAATTTCCTTCTGATAGCTTTGAATGTCAAACGTTACTGAATGAAGAGGACTGAAGGACAACTCATCTTGTAGGCAATAATTTGGCAGTGGTTCAGAGGTCAGTCTTTATTGGATAGTAATTTGTGAGGCAATAATTTGTATTTTCAAGGCACCACAACGTAGTTGCACGTGCAGGACTTACCAAGCAGATTGGCCGAGGTCACTGAGGGCGTGAGGAGTGACGTGCTGTTTGTGCAGTCATAGAATCATAGAATAGAATCCATGCAGTACTGAAGAAGGTCATTCGGCCCATCGGGTCTGCACCGACCCTCTGAAAGAGCACCATGCCCAGGTCCACTCCTTGCCCCATCCTCGCAACCCCATTGAACCTTTTAGACGCTAACATGTAATTTAGCATGCCCAATCCATCTAACCTGCACATCTTTGGACTGTGGGAGGAAACCGGAGCACCCGGAGGAAAGCCACGCACACACGGGGTGAACGTGCAAACTCCACACAGTCACCCAAGGCCGGAATTGAACCCGGGTCCCTGGCACTGTGAGGCAGCAGTGCTAATTACTGTGCCATTGTGCTGCCCCTCATGGCCTTGATCAATTAGGGGCTGGTTTAGCTCACAAGGGGCTGGTTTAGCTCACAAGGCTAAATCACTGGCTTATAAAGCAGACGAAGCAGGCCAGCAGCACGGTTCGATTCCCGTACCAGCCTCCCCGGACAGGCGCCGGAATGTGGCGACTAGGGGCTTTTCACAGTAACTTCATTGAAGCCTACTCGTGACAATAAGCGATTTTCATTTTCATTAGGCAAGGAGTAGAGAGATGGCTCTGATAGCTTTATTAACTTGAATGCCAGTGCAAAGCCAGTGTCCTCTGGGGAGGGGCGGGATGTTGTGTGGGGGTGAGTCATCTCCACCCCATGTGATAATAGTCCACTATCCTTAGGTCCTTAAACTTCTAGGGGGAGGAGGATGTGGAGGATGTGTGTAATGAGGTAGTCCCAGATGGATGCTGGCAGAGGTGGCGTGTAATCAGAGTAAGCAAAGGTTTGCAGGTGATTACCATCTCCAACAAGTGAGAATTGAATTATCCCCGATTGACGTTCAATGGCATTACTATCGCTGAATCCCCCTTCATCAATATCCTGGGGGTTACCATTGACCAGAAACTGAACTGAATTAGCCACATCAGGGATAGGACAGTGGCACAGTGGTTAGCACTGCTACCTCACAGCGTTAGGATTCGATTATGACCTTGGGTGCCTGTCATTCTCCCCGTGACTGCATGGATTTCCTCCCACAGTCCATAGATGTGCAAGTTAGTTGGATTTGCCAAGTTAAATTGCCTCTTTGTGTCCAAAGGTACGGTGGAGTTGTGGGAGAGGGCGGGGGTGGGGCCTAGTTATGGTGCTCCTTCAGAGTTCAATGCAGACTTGATGGGCCGAATTGGCCTTCTTCTGCACTATGGCTGTAATTCTCTGGTCGTTTTGATCCAATTTTCCCACCGGCAACTTAGACCTGCGAGAGGGTTTTGTGCAGAGTGGAGTGGGTTCCCATTGACAATCAGCGGGAAGATAGAATCCTGTCACCAGCGAATGGCACGAGGCCGAGAAACACATGGCTGGTCGACGGGAGAATCCCACCCTATGACTCTACGATATAAACACTGCAGTTAGAAGAGCAGGTCAGAGGTTGGAAAGCACAGTTGCTTCACAGCTCCAGGGTCCCAGGTTCGATTCCCGGTTGGGTCACTGTCTGTATGGAATCTGCATGTTCTCCCCCGTGTCTGCGTGGGTTTCCTCCGGGTGCTCCGGTTTCCTCCCACAGTCCAAAGATGTGCGGGTTAGGTGGATTGGCCATGCTAAATTGCCCTTGGAGTCCAAAAAAACGGTCAGTTGGAGTTACGGGGATCGGGTGGAGGTGTGGGGATAGGGTGGAGGTGTGGGCTTGGGTAGGGTGCTCTTTCCTAAGGGCTGGTGCAGACTTGATGGGCTGAATGGTCTCCTTCTGCACTGTAAATTCTTTGATTCTATGAAATAGTTCACCTCCTGTCCAACATCTACAAGGCAAAAGTCAGGAATGTGATGCAATAACCTCCATTTGCCTGGATCAGTGCAGTTCCAACAACATTAAAGAAGCTAATTTACCTTCACGACTCTAATTCAGGTGGTGACTGTATCTTTAACAGTTTCTGTTTCTATTCCAGCTCATGTAGCTTAGTCTGAATGAACATTTCCTTGTCTGGCTGTCGAAGTTTTGAACCCGTAACTTTCACATTGATAAATACACAACTTTACTTTTTTTAAAGAAAATGGCACACACTCACCAGAGAAGCCAGTGATGTCCATGGCTTTGAGATTCCTGCATTTGATGACTGTCAATGTTAGTCGTCCAGCAGTAGGCAGATAGCAGAGAGAGAACATGATTTCCCCCAGATCCACGCTTTCCTTTGAATAGTGAAAAAATGTAACATAGGGTCAGGGGTTTAAAATACTTAAATCATATTAAACAGACTGAATAAAGTGCTTAAAATGGCCAATACCAGGCCTCAAAAATTAGACTGCTTAGACTTGTTGATGAGTCCAAAGGGCTAGTTTTGTTTGTCATGCTCATACCTCCTGGTAACCAGCTGTGGATTAACTCTAACCAAAAGTCTATTTTCTGCATCCACCTCTCTCGGGTCGAGTGAACAGGACATCAACTCTTTCAGTGACTCTCCACTTGCATTCAAATCAGGAGAAGGAATAGGCCATTCAGCCCCTCAAGCCTACTCCACCATTTGATAAGGTCATGGTTGCCCTGTTTTCCAGTGCGGCATGCCCCTTGCCGGCAGCAGGATCCTCCATTCAGGCAGCCGGCTGATGCGGTTTCCCATTCCCATCCGACGCCATTGGGAAACCCGCGAGCGTGGGTGCACTGCCGGCGAAGTGGAAGATCTCGCCGACGGAGAATCCCATAGCAGATCTTTTGCCAGCATCGGTGCGAGGCTGTAAGGACATCTGGAGTCAAGTGATTCTGGCATAATCCTAACTGAGCATTGGTGAGCAGGTTATTACTGATTAAGTGTCGCTTAATAGCATTGTCGATGAAATCTCCTATCACTTTGAGTGGAGGATTGGCATCGAAATTGGCTGAATGGGATTTATCCTGAGTTTTATGGAAAGGACATAAGTGGGCACTTTTCCACATTGTCAGGTAGGTGTCAGTGTTGCAACTCTATTGGAACAGGTTGGCTAAGGGCGTAGCTAGTTCTAGATCACAAGACTTCTGTGCTCAGGCAGGATGCTGTTGAGGCCCAGAGTCTTTGCTATGTCCAGTGACATTAGCCAGTTCTCAGTATCATGTTGCATTAATCAGATTGTCTAAATACTTGCATCCATCCATCCATGATGCTGGAGGCCTGAGGCTGAGGCTGAGATGGATCGTCCATCTAGAACTTCTAGCTGAAGATTGTGGCTTCATCCTTGTCTTTTGTGCTGATGTACTGGGCTCTACTATTATTGAACATGGGGATGTATATGGAGCCGCTCCTCCCATTGGTTGCTTAATTGTCCCCCACCATTCATGACACGATATGACAGTTACAAAACTCGGCTCTGATCCATTGGCATTCTCTTAGCATTCTTTATAATATTCTATTTCACTCTTCAGCATTCTTGTAGTCACATGTTGTAGCTTAACCAGTTTAGCACCTAATTTTTAGGTATTCCTGGCATTTCTCCTTGCATTCTCTCTTGCAGTCCTCATTAAACTAGGGTCGGGCCCTCTCTTGATCGTAATGGTTGAGTGAGAGATATGCTGGGACATGTGACTTGTGGCTGTAGATTGTGGCAGAGTGCAATTCAGCTGCTGAGGATGACCACAGCGCCTTATTTTTGCATTGCTAGCCCTGTTCTGAATCTATCCCATTTAGCACGGTGGTAGTTGCACAATCTCCACAATGACTGTACAGTGGCCACTTCTACCAGAACTGTCTTGGATACATCTGTGATAAATATTTGTGAGGTCAAGTGTTAATTCTGTCACCATCTGCAATGTGCTCAATCTGGCAGTTGTGTCCTTCAGTGCTTGGCCATCTCAGTCAGCAGTCATGCCATCTCCTGACAGTATGCCACTATGCCACCACCTCTGGTGGGTCTTCTCTACCATTTGGACTTATCCAAAGATGTTGATGGAAGATTCTGAGGCATTGACTGAAAGGCAAGATTCAGTGATTGTGACTCTTGTCAGGTTGACTAGTCTGTGGGACAGATCTCTCACTTTTGGCACAACTCCTCAGATGTTAGTGAGGAGGACTTTGGTGAACCGGGCTTCACTTTGTTGTATCTAGCGCCTAGAGGGACAGCAGATGCTCCATTCAACTTTATTCTTATTCAATTTTTTATGGCCATTTGATGCAAATGAGGGTCTTGCTAGACCATTTCAGCGGGCTGTTCAGAGTCAACCATGTTGCTGTGATAATAGGGTCACTCGTAGGCCAGACCAGTCCAGATAAATAGTAGCCTAATGGCCTTATTCAGTCTTGAGAAATGAATGAAATATTATTGAAATGGATCAACAAGGTAATAGTTCAAACACATTATCAGAATAGATCTTCCTCCAGCTGAGTTCCCTAATTTAACAGCCTGCCAGAGCTCACACAGGTGCAGAGCAGCATAGTGAGGATTTCTCGCAAAGCTTTTTATCTCGGCCAAGGACATTATTTGAAGCATAGGCCTTTGTGTAGGTGTTTCTGGGCCAGCTAAGATGAATCCTCATGCCTACAGTTCTAAAACATACGGTCTGGTTAAAGTTAACAAGATCTTCACATGCACACTTACGAGATCAGCGGGGGGATGACGTCAGTGTTGGAATGGAAGAGCCCACATTGGTTAGGCATTGGTAGGCAGCACAGTAGCACAGTGGTTAGCACAGTTGCTTCACAGCTCCAGGGTCCCAGGTTCGATTCCCAGCTTGGGTCACCGTCTATGCGGAGTCTGCATGTTCGCCCCGTGTCTGCATGGGTGCTCCGGTTTCCTCCCACAGTCCAAAGATGTGCAGGTTAGGTGGATTGGCCATGCTAAAAAGGTTCAGGTGGGGTTACTGGGTTACGGGCATAGGGTGGAGGCATGGGCTTGAGTAAGGTGCTCTTTACAAGGGCCGGTGCAGACTCGATGGACGATTGGCCTCCTTCTCCACTGTAAATTCTATGATTCTATGATTATCTGGCCTTTGGTAACGGGAAAAGTGAATGAGACGATGCAATTGATTGAGTAAATTGGTATAACGGTGCATAAGCCACTGAAACGTAACATCAATCATGCAGGCCAGGGGGGAAACGCCAGAGCAGGATTCGTGGAGTTCTAGGACAGCAAAACTGAAGCCACCACGGACCAATTCAGTGACCGTTAATGGGCTAGCACTGGTGCCATGTGGAAGACAATTGATTCCAATGAGAAACAGTGCAGGATTCACCAGATTTGTGATTGGCACTCAGGAGGCCAACAAGCTGCAGCCGCATATATTCAGTTCACTCCCCCGGACGTTGAGCTTGAGACCCTGCTGGACTCTGTGGGGGAGAGGCAGGTGACCCTTGCCTGTGGAGGAGGCTGCCAGCCGCCATTCGTCTGGAGCGGCCAGCAGTGCCAGAAGACCAGGGTGAGTAGGCAGCACTATGCCCCTGGCACCATGCCCCGTCCCACACACTCTTTGCCCCACCCAGAGAGCGACTGAAGCCCCACCCTGCACCACACGCCGGCACCCCTAATGGCCTGCCAAGGCCGGGCTCCCTAGTCACTGAAGCCACCAGCTACTCACCCTCTGAGCTGCATGCGTCGTCAGACTGTCTAACACTGTGTTTTCTGTTTCCCAGACTGTCCCACAGGAGACGGCCACCCATCCAATGGGAGTGGGAAAAGGCTGGATGGGGACCGCCAGACCTGCGGCCCTTACTGCAGCAGAGCAACGGGTCCTGGACGTGGTCAGTGGGCCCGAGGAAAGGGCAGTCACTAAGGTGGAGGTCGGAGTCGGGCAAGGACGTGAGACCCTGCTGAGTTGCAATTCCCCATGACACATGTGTCAACCTCCCCCCCCCCCCCCCGCCACCACCCTCATACCACCCTCACACAATTCCCTCGCCCCCACCCCACACTCACCACCCCCACATCACCCTCTCTCCCTCATCCCACACTCCTGCTCCACCACACCCTACTCCCCCCTCCCCAACATACATCTACCACCCCACTTCCCCCCCCCCCCCCCCCACCCCGGCCCACAGTCTAAACGTGCGTCTTGTCTTGTGTCTTTCAGAATCTGCTGACGATGGTGGTGTCCACTGCCCCTGCCGCCAGCCACACCCACAGCCAGAAATCCAGGTGCTGATTAGTGATGAGGACACCGACACGGGCATGAGCCATTGGCACGAGACCCAGGACACCCCAGAGCTTGAGTCCGATGTTGACACAGATTTCCCATCATAGCTGTCTCTAACAACCTCCACCATCCCAGAGACACTCACCTCGGTTGGGCACTTTACTGAAGAGGCTTCTGGGACACAATCTCACCTCACCGTCCCGACCTCCGCCACCCCAGGGGATCGATGGGACCGTGTGATGGAATGGCCAGCTCGCTTGCAGGGATCACCCAGGCGGACAGTGGAAAGTGCGACCGTGGGCAGCAGTCAGACATTGTCAAACGATGCGGAGCACCAGAGTTCATCGCAGAGCGGGTTGTCATCATCCTCCAGCCCATGGGGCAGACCCGCTGTTACTGCCAACCCAGAGCCTGCACCCCATAGTGCGGCAGGTATGCATCATGGAGAGGAATACTGGCTGGAGGGGGGATGTTGTGCCCCTGGCTAGTTCCCCCCCTAGTTGGTGAACCTGGAGGCGATCAAAGTGTCTCGTCCATGTTGGCCATGGCACACACATCGCGCGGCCTCCTGTGCCTACCTGGGTCCCATGATGTTTGATGAGGACTGCCGTTTATCCTCCTCCAGCACTTCGCCCCTCTACTGTGCAATGTTTTGGAGGACGCAGCAGGCCACCACGATGTGGGTGACTCTCCCAGCGCCACACTGGAAGGCCCCTCCAGAGCGATCCAGACACCTGAACTGCATCTTCAGGATTCCAAAGCACCGCTCAATCAGGTTATTGGTCGATGCATCCTATCGATCACCCCTTAGACACAGGTCACCTCGGCGATGGTGTCGCTCTCCGCTGTCCAGGCATCCTGGTGAGCTTTGTTCACATTGAAATGGATGTACTGCACAGACTGGGCATAGAGGGTCACTGTGACGGCGTGGATGTACCTGTGCACCCAGCTCTGTGAGATCCAGGACAAGTCCCCACTTGGCACCTGGAAGGATCCAGTTGCATAGAAATTCAGGGCGAGCAAGACTTTGACGGCCACCGGGAGCGGGTGTCCTCCCCCATTCCCCCGCAGTGCCAGGTGCACCATAATCTGTCATATATGCCACACTGTCTGCTCTGCCGAAGTCAGAAGTATCCCTGCTCTGCCGGAGTCTTCGACAGCATGCCCATACATCCTCCAATCACAGGCGCTACCGATACACACAAAGCCTCATGTGGTGCCTCCTTTGGACCTCCTCCACCTCCTCCTCTTCCATGGCTTGTTGCGCTGCTGGATTTCCATCCTCACTGGCCTCCTGTTCCTCTGAGGCATGCTCCGCTGCTGCAGCTTCCCCTTCCTCGAGCAGCTCCGGCTTGTACAGCCACAGTGCATGCCCCAGGGCTGCCACGAGTTGGAGGAAGGCCACAATTGCTGGTTGCATTCCAGTATCCATTGTCTGCAGGGGGTGAAAGGCCCCTTCCCTGCACCCCTGGCCCTGTCTGTGTCGGGCACAATGGGGGTCTCTTGCCCTGGTACTTGTCCCTGTTGCCAGGGGTACGGTTAGCTGGTACTGCCCTTGCTAGCGGTATGCTCTGTGTCCCCCATCTGGCAGCCCCTGTAGGGTCTATTGTGGCTGTTGCCCTTCAGTGGGCCACATGATACCCCGCTGGCGGATGATAGCTTAGAACTTAGAACAGTACAGCACAGAACAGGCCCTTCAGCCCTCAATGTTGTGCCGAGCAATGATCACCCTACTCTAACCCACGTATCCACCCTATACCCGTAACCCCTTAACCTTACTTTTTAGGACTCTACGGGCAATTTAGCATGGCCAATCCACCTAACCCGCACATCTTTGGACTGTGGGAGGAAACCGGAGCACCCGGAGGAAACCCACGCACACACGGGGAGGACGTGCAGACTCCACACAGACAGTGACCCAGCCGGGAATCGAACCTGGGGCCCTGGAGCTGTGAAGCATTTATGCTAACCACCATGCTACCATGCTGCCTGGGGGGGGCTAGTTGGGGCGGGGGGGGGGGGGTTGGTATGGCTGAAGTTGGGGTACAGGGGGGGGTGGTGGGGTGGGGTCACCAATACGGCTGGTGTCACTCTGCAGAACCAAGGCCAAGTTGGGTAGTCAGTGGGTGCGCAGCACGGTGGCTGCCTTGCAGGCCCCGACAATGGCTGTCCATGACTGGGCACCGGCCCAGTCCCATGAGGGGTCTCCCCGGCCCCAAGCCTGCCCCGCTGAGTCTCTCTCCCCCCCCCCCAGCCCCAGCCAGCCCAACCAGTGTCCAGAACGGCAGCCCACGATTGCATCTCTCCGTGCCCTACTCCCTCCCTCTCCCTCATCAACCGCAGCACCTGTTTTTCGACTTTGAAAACCACAATTGAGCTCGCCATTCGGAGTTCCCCTCGGTGGAGGCGGAGAATACCGGGTCAGGCCCGCTAATGATATGCCAACAGCGTCATTGTACATGCGGATTGGAACACTTTGCTGCCACTGTCATGGCACCGGAAAATTGCGATTTGGCGTGGAATCAGCACTCGCTACCGTTTTAGTGTCTGAACCGATTCTCTGCCCAACCGCGTTTCCCGATTCCGGCGTCAGCCGGAGAATGCCGCTCCATAGCTGTTAGAAGAGAAAGTTTTCTCAAGGCCGACCCACACTAGCTTCAGCTTAGCATCTCCAATCAGTTCAAGACGGATGAAAGAAGAAAAGCTGATTACCACAAGCAAAAGAGAGTAATTTATCTGATCACCTCCGTCTATGTGATCCAGCATCGGTAAACTGTGCTCAACTATGTATCCATTTATTCCGATAACGTTCTTGATTTGAACTATTACCTTGCTGCTTCTCATTTGTTACTCCTGGTAATTTATTTTCCGTAATTGAGAAGCCTGGATCAAATCTTACAGGTAAGGACAGCAGATTTCCTTCCTTAAAGGACATTAATGAACCAGATGTCAATCCAGCAGTTTCATGCTCACCAGTTCTGAAATTGGATCTTTACTTCAGAACTATAAATTACATTTCTCCACCTGCCAGTGGGGAGGTTTGAACTCCTATTTCCCCAGCATTAGTCCTGGCCCTGAGCTTACTAGTCCAGCAACATTACCACTGTGCTGCCAGTCCATGCATTTGAGTGATTGCTGTCATTTAGGGAAGGGTGGCATCCAATCAGCCCATACACACAGCAAGATCCCACTGGCAGCAATCAGTCAAATGACCAGTAAGTCTGTTTTAACGAAGCTGGTGGGGTGAGAGGTGTAAGCTAAGACGTAGAGAGAGCTTGCCCACTCTTCTTTTAATAGCGCCCTCAGATATTTTTCAGCCCGACTGAGAGTGTTTACCATGTCATCTGAAAGGCAGCACCCCAGCAGTATTCCACTGGAGTGGCTGCCTGGATTGTGTGATCAACTGAGTAGTCATGTTGCAGACCTTCAGACTCGGGCACAGATTTCTTTCACTGAGCCCTGATTAACTTGCCACAATCAATGGCAACAAAGGAGGAGGTGATGAGAAACAAGCATAACACACGTCCGGGGCAGTACTGAGGGGGGTGGGCAGGAGATTGTGACATCACACTGGTGACTTTGTAGGCTTGGTTACCCATGGTGCACCAGCAATCATCTTCCACCATCACTGCTGCTAACCTCCGTCAAATCAATAAATTTTCAAACCACATAACATAGCCCCAATAGCTCTCCTCTTGTCTTAGTAATGAATGCACCATTCATTGAGACATTGAGCTATACAGACAGAGAAAGGTCACAATTTCAATTCCTGGTGTTGACTAAACTAATTGATTAGCAATTAAGCTCGGCTACAGATGGTAAATCAAGTGATTGCTGTTGGATAGGACGCCTGTGTGACTACGGAGCAAAGACAGAAGTTGGCTAGAATTGGGCCTCCAACATCAAATACCTATTGATGATCATCACCGAGGCTGAGATCTAAATGATGTTCACTGAGTTGAGGTAAATTCCGTTGCTGCCACTGTACGACCCATGTAGAGAAAGAAGAATTAAGCTGAATTCCACTATATAAAATATGGAGGATATATATGAGTATATATAAGGGGAAAGTATATTGTGAAGATTTCACATATAGTCTATGGTGTTCACCATCACTGATCCCTCCTGTCGGCAAATCCCATGTCCTGTGCACCGCTCAGGAGCTCACTATGTAGCGATATAGCGGTGTTACCTTCAGTTATACTACGAAAGTACTATGTTAAATGGACTGGATACTAGAGCCTTCACCATGCATTTCCCCAAACTCCCAAAAGCAGACTGAGATGGGGCCAAATTTAACTTCACAAAAATGTAACTTAGATTGGTTCACAATGGTTGGGTGAACAAAGAAAGAACAGTTGACACTCTGCAGTAAAACAGGGAATGTGTAGTCCCCTTCAGTGGAGATTCTTATTTGTATGAGCCGTTGGTACCAGAGGATCATCCAAGTGATGTTCGCACTGCGGGACCAAGCAGGCTCCAAGACCCCATCTCCTCCTCCTTTGAAAGGCGAGGCAAAAGAATGGGCGGGGCTCAAACAGGTAACAAATCTCCCGTTGGCTTCCCTGCCAATCGGTGGGAGTGCTGAGCTGCATTCCAATGGCAGGACACGTTGTTCCCCATTGGAATGCCCTCTTTCAGCACAACAATTATGTCTGCACCATCACCGCACCTTAACAAACCCCTGTCTCAGTGCCATAAATGAAGGTGTTCCAGATTGTCCACGAAATCACCATGTTGCTGTGATCTCCAGCTGGCTTGTCTTTATTGGGAACTCCAAGATCTCACCAGTCATCAGCATTTCCAGACCCTCAGCCAGAGCAGCATTCCACCACCAATACATACCAGAGATGGCAAGGCTGATGGAAGCCCCAGAATCGCTCAAAGAACACGTTGTACAGGCACCATGGATTCCAATCTGAGTGCTAATCACTTTACAGGCACTTGTGTAAAGATGTGCAACATGGTAGCGCAATGGTTAGCACAGTTGCTTCACAGCTCCAGAGTCCCAGGTTCGATTCCCGGCTTGGTTCACTGTCTGTGCGGAACATTCTAACTGTGTTGTGTGTGTTTCTCCGGGAGCTCCGGTTTCATCCCACAGTCCAAAGATGTGCAGGTTAGGTGAATTGGCCATGGTGAATTGCCCTTAGTGTCCAAAACGGTTAGATAGGGTTACTGGGTTAGGGGAATTGGGTGGAGGCGTGGGTTTAAGTAGGGTGCTCTTTCCAAGGGCTGGTGCAGACTCGATGGGCCGAATGGCCTCCTTCTGCACTGTTTATTCTCTGATTCTAAGAAGTGAAGTTGTGAAATATTTGTAGTTGTGAAATATTTGGGATGGATTTCGCTGGCCCTCGAGGAACTGGATGGGAGGTTAGGGGATTGTGAATTGGTGAGGTAACGCAGGGGTGAACTGTTGAAAAAAAAAATCATTAGTGAAAAAAAAATCATCATTAGTGTACCACCATATCATTCTGCCAATGACAGGAAAAGGTGGGAAATAGCCCTCCTGCTCAGGGGCCAAATGAGCAATTTGAGTGGCTAATTAAGAGCCTCTTCCTGCCATCGCTGGCATTTTACTACTGGTACATTTTCCTGACAGGCTTCACGGGCGACCTTTCTAATTAGGCTACCTGTGGCCCACAAAGCACCCCCACCACACCACCCCCCCCCCCCCCACCCCATCCTCCACACCCTTCCATCCAGGCATCAGTGGCCAGTTCAACATAGACATCTCCTCTGTCCTCAGCAACTCGATCTGGCCCTCACCAAGGTATGTCTGACTGATGCCAATTACTTTTAACCTGACTCATCTCGCTGCAAGGACGGATGTGTGTCATCCCAGCACTGGCCACCACTCTTGTTCTTGTGTCACTGTTGAGTTTGAAGAGCAACTACCTTTTCAATTGGCCAGAGGACCCCCAAATAGCCAAGGAGGTTTCCGGCCTGTTGTCAGGGCCTTCATTGCCTCAACAAAATTAAGCCCTGTGTGCAGACGACCTGCAATGTTGGTTGACATTAATATCTATGTTGACATTTGAATACCTTTGTACAAATGCAAGTTATTCCAGGGTGGAAGGACTGGGATAGATCTTGGACATGACTTTTAATTCAAAGGAGCAATGAATCATCAGCCAAAATGTTCTTCAATGAGCTACTGCTCATGGTGCAACAGTTGCACAGTGATGGTTTGGAAGCTCTTATGATTTATGAAGGAAGTGGGGTTGTGGGAAGGGGCCTGTCAGATGACATGGTCACAGTTGATCCATCCTGGATTAAGGGAATCCTGCAATCTATGCAAACCCTAGAGATCTGTCCTGAAGGGCAGACTTGGTGCAATTGATTGCACTCTAGTTTTTGGAGCAGAAGGATGTGGATGCATTTTCCACTCCAGGGACTTTGGACACAATTGAATGACCACGTTGCCCTGAAAGGCAGCGCGCTGCGGTGCCACATTCCCGCTGGGGAACACTGCTCCCGGGATCTACCCAGCTCGCATCACCTCAGGAGATCTCATGCAATCTCGCGAAACTTTGCAATGTGAATCCCATCCATTCTGAGTGGGATCAATTTTTGGCAAATCTGCATATTAGAGCGAGACAGCTGGTGTCACTTAAATATCCAGTTTCCCAAGGCACCCGATTCATCCCCTTTGACTTGTGGACTTGGGGCAAGTGCCATTTAGTACTGATCTCCATGGCTCTCATGGGAGTCTCATACGGGATTGGATGCTCCCAAGTCCTTTGGGGAGGGTAGTACCCTGGCACTGCTGGTGCCACCTGCGAACCCTGGCAGTGCCATGTGGGTGCCAGCCAGGCACTTCCAGAGTGCCCAGGTGGCACTTTCAGCTGGCAGAGGCATGGCCAGGGTACCAGGTTGTATCTCCAAGGTGCTAAGCTGGCATTTTTCCCATGGTAGCGATCATGTCAAATGTGACTTGTGTGGGTGTTGGGGGGTTTGGGGGGGGGGGGTTCTGGAACTCTCCTACAGTGAGTTGAGACCTGGGGAGGGTCACATTGGGGGCTCCAGAGATCGGGACCCCATTTACAAATGGTGTCCCAATGTCACGTTACACTGAGGAGTTCCAGTGAGCGGAGGTCTCAGTGCAGAAAACGGGTGATGTGCGGCCTCAGCTGTGTGTT
Source organism: Scyliorhinus canicula (assembly GCF_902713615.1). NCBI lineage: Eukaryota > Metazoa > Chordata > Chondrichthyes > Carcharhiniformes > Scyliorhinidae > Scyliorhinus > Scyliorhinus canicula. Next base: position 93,497,983 of record NC_052160.1, on the reverse strand, counting down.
CTCTGCTGAGGCCCCTTACCTAACTCGAGTCACGTTTCTTAGACTTGTGTTTCTCGGCCCTGCAAGCATCAAGAAACACACGGCTAAACGCGCTCACTATGGGACATTGTTCCCAATTAGTTAAATTGATACCAACAGCACATAATCTAAGCTGACACACCAGTACCACACTGAGAGAGTGCTAAGTGCCTGGGGTGCCATTTTTCAACCAAGATGTTAAATAAAGATCCTGGGCTGGAATCTCTGTTCCCGAGACGCTGGGGCAGGGTTCATGGACTTCCATGACAGCAAAACTGGGGCCGCACCTGGACTGATTCAACGACTGTTGATCCGCTCTGATCCAGGCTAGCATCGGAATCACGTTGAACACAATCGATTCCAATGAGAAACAGTGCGGGATTCGCCGGTTTCGCGATTGACAAGCTGCAGTCGCGTAGACACACATCACATCCCAAACACACACCATCCCAGCCAACAAGATATCAGCAAGGAGAGCAGCCCAAAGATTCACCAATACCATGCTTGAGACTCTCCTGGATCTTGAGGAGGAGAGGCTGGCCACCCTGTATCCCTGCCCGGGAAGGAGGCTGCCAGCTACTGCAGTTTGTCATACCTGGGTGCAGGTAATAGTAAGTGCTACGAGCAACACCATCTGGACTTGCTTGCAGTGCCGTAAAATAACTGCACAACCTCCTCATAGCGGCCTGGATCAGTAGACAGTACTGTGACCCGAGCACAAACACCCGTCCCACACACCCGTAACCTTACCCCCTCCCCCCAGCCCGAGGGTGACCGAACCCCCATCCTGCACCACATTCTGGTACCCATACAGGCTGCCATGGGCGGGTGCCCTGACCACTAAAGCCACCAGCTACTCACCCCCGGGCTGCATGCGTTGGACTGTCTGACATCGTGCATTTTCTTTTTCCCAACCTCCCACCCCACCTCTCCCCAACCCAGGAGAAGGCCGTACAAAACCACAGGAAGCTGGAGAAGACTGGAGTGGGACCACCGGACTTGTGGGCTCTCAATGCGGCAGAGCAGCGGCCCTTGGAAGTGGTCAGTGGGCTGGAGATCGGGAGAGCAAATGAGAGCCGACTGAGTTGTGGTTCCCCGTGACCCACGTGTGAATTCCCCCCACAGCACCACTCTCACACCACCCCCACACCACCCTCCACCCCCACTCCACCCTCAAACCATCCTCACCCCCACACCACCCTCACACCCACACCACCCTCGCATCCAGATCATCCTCACCGCAACACTCTCACCCTCACACCCCGACAACCCCCGCTACCTCCAGCCCGTGGTCTAATCATGCATCCTGTCTTGTGTCTTGCAGGAGCGGGCTCTTCTGATCTATCCCGTCCTCAGCCACAGCCAGAACCTCCTTACGTGCCAAGGAGCGACGATGACATCAACACGGAGGGGACCCATATGCCCAAAAGCCAGGTCACCCCGGAGCTCGAGTCTGATGTTGACACAGATTTCCCGTCACAGCCATCTCCAACACCCTCCACCATCCCAGAGACACTCACTTTGGTTGGGCATTTTAGTGAAGAGGCTCCTGGGACACCCTCTGGTGCGCACCACACAGATGCTCCAGTACATGAGGTGGAGGTAGGAACTCCTGAGGGAGCAGATGGTCAGAGGGTGGGATGACCCCAGGAACTAACTGCTGTCCAGAGGGGTTTCGAGCTCATGAACGAACAGTCCCATCGATAGTAGAGATGCAGTCACAGAGCCAGGGACTGTATGAGGGATTGTCGGAGAGCATCCGACACCTGCAGGTGCAGTTGGAGGAGTCCAACCATGTGCAGGAACAGGAAGTGGTGAAACCGGGTGGCACGGTGGCACATTGTTTAGCACCGATGCTTCACAGCGGCAAAGTCCCAGGTTTGATTCCCGGCTTGAGTCTTTGAGGAGTCTGCACATTCTCCTCCGGGTGCTCCGGTTTCCTCCCACAAGTCCCAAAAGACGCGCTGTTAGGTGAATTGGACATTCTGAATTCTCCCTCTGTGTATCCGAACAGGCACCGGAATGTGGCGACTGGGGGCTTTTCACAGTAACTTCATTGCAGTGTTAATGTAAGCCTACTTCTGACTATAATAATAAAGATTATAGGCCAACACCGAATGGGTGACGTCTGCGGTGGAGGACTTGGGGACGACAGTTTTCGCTATGGATCAGCACGTCCAAGGCCTGGGGCATTCTGTGCAGGCGATGGTCGAGCCCCAGGACAAGTCTGCCCTCTCACAGGCAGCCACGTGCCAGAGCCACCTGGACATTGCAGAGGCGCTCCTGATCACTGCAAGGCAAAGGCTGAGAGTGTCGGTGCCATTGCCCAGGCATTAGCTGATGGGGCACAGACGCTGAGGGAGGTAGCCCAGTCCCAGAGGGAGGTGGTGCAGTCACTGGCTGATGTGGCACAGACCCAGAAGGTGGCACAGTCGCAGCGTGATGTGGCTTAGTCCCTGTGCTCCATGGTCGCGAGCATGCAGACCCGAGCCAAGATGGCAGTGGGATAACAAGACTGGCAGTGCAAGGTGGCAGGGGAGCGTCCGGGGAAAGCTCCACTTGCAGTCCCATCCCATGAAGTAGCCCGGGGGCCAGCGGGAACTCCAAAAGAGGAGGAGGTGATGGGGCTCGTGGCTGAAGACCATAGCTCCTCGGACTCCCCATCACTCGATTGTACCTGGTTGCGGCATGGGCATCGCTATAGCGGGTCTCCACATCGGTCTGTAGCCTACAGAGAGGCATCAACAGCCATGACCGTAGTGGATAACCCCTGACACCCAGGAGCCAACCCCCATGCCGGGGCTGTGCTTTGAAGAGGCCGGGAACTGTCGAGTGTACCAGGAAGAAGGCATCGTGCACACTGTCCAGGTATCGGGCGCAGATGTGCAGGATGCGCATCTGATGGTCACATATCAGCTGCACGTTCGTCGAGTGGAACCCCTTTTGGTTTGTATAAGAAGCCTGTCATCTGAAGGTGCTCATAGGGGGGGCCTGCATCCCGTCAATCACCCCCTGGACCTGGGGAATGTCGGCGATGGTGGTAAACCCCACTGCCCAGGTGCGCATCATCCTGGTGGGCTCAGTCCACATTGAAATAGATGTATTGTGCCGACTGGGAATATAGGGCCTCTGTGATGGCGCGTATGCACCTGTGCAGCCAAGGTCCGTGAGATCCCGGGCAGATCTCCAGTGCCTGGAAGGACCATGTCACGTAAAAGTTCAGGGCGATTATTACCTTCATCGCCACTAGGAGCGGATGTCCGCCCCCGTACCCCTGCGTTGCCAGGTGCAGCATGATCTGGCAGATATGTCACACTGTCCACTGCTCAGCCAGAGTCTTTAGTCCGGCAGGTCCTTGAATTACAGATGCTGCCAATACACACCAGGCCCCATGCGACACCTGCTTTACACCTCCTCCTCCTCGGCCTGTTGGTCGGCTTGCTCTCCATCCTCACCGGTTGCCTCCTGTTCCTCTGGGGTCGCCTCCGCTGCTGCAGCTTCTTCCTCCTCGAGCAGCTCCGGCTCATAGGGCCATCCCCCAGGGTTGCAGCAACTAGGAGGAAGGCCACCATTGCTGGTTTTATTCCAATATTCATTGTCTGCAGGGGGTGAAAGGCCAACATGTTAGCATGGTGTGTACCCCCATGCCCAACAAGGTCAAACAGGGTACACAGTGCCCACGGTTTACACTGCAGACACTGCCCCCGCATGTCCCCCCTAGCCACATACCTGGCCCCGTAGGTGCCCGCCACCATGGGGGTCTCCAGCCCTGGTGCCCATCCCTGTTGCAAGGGATACTGTCAGCTGCCACTGCTCCTGCCAGTGATATGGTCCACTGCCCCCGTCCAGCGCCTCCCTGTAGGGTTTACTGTGGGCATTGCCATTGCGTGGGCCGCGTTACGCCCCGCCAGCGGGTGTGGTATGGTGGAAGGTGGTGTGCGGGGCTGGTGGGGTGGGGGCACCCATATGGCTGGTGTCACTCTGCAGATCCAGGGGCCAAGGTGGGTGTTCTGTGGAGTGTGCAACAAGATGGCTGCTTTGCAAGCCGCAGCAATGGCGGTCCATGCTTGGACACCGCCCCAGTCCCCCCGTGTGGGTCACCCTGGCCCCACTGCCCATTCCCCCATTACCCCCCCCCCCCCCCCCCCCCACACAGCACCACGGCCCAGTCCCCCGTTACTCTCCCCCCCTTACATCAATGCGACGCATTGCGCGCGTAGTTGAAACACCATTCGCATCTCATTAGTGGGCCCAACCACGATGCTCCACCTCCGATTGGCCAAGTTCCCGACAGTACGGTCCGCGTGTGCTCTCACAAATCGTGAACCTGGCGTGGTGGCGGCGGAAAGAGAGAGGGCGTACGGACAGTGTCCACCACCGACATACTTCGCTGACAGCCGTGCCGCTGGCCGGGAGGCTTCTGCCAGGAATGGGGGGAGTAGTGGGGGTGGCCAGGAGGTGGGCTGTGGGGTCAGGGTGGATGGAGACACAACACCATCACCACAGCAGACAAGGCAGCCATGCAGCTGCGCATGCTGCTGACAGCCCGCTATAAATCTGGTGCCCTGGGTCGTCGACACATCAGCTGCATGGGTGCTCCAGCACAATCCATCTCATCCTTTTGGCCGCAATCAGTGTGGGGGGGGGGTGTATAGTTTAAGTGCGGCTGCGGCTTTTCAGCCCTGCGAGTGTCCATCACGGACCCGGGGATTCCCGCACTGTTTCCTGTGGGTTTTGATGGTGTTCCACGTGGTGCCGGTGCTGGCCCCTTACCGATAGTGGAATCAGTGCCAGTGTGGCACTGCTTTTTCTGACGTGTAACTCCACGGATTCTCCGTTGGCGTTAGCACGTAGACTCAGGAACGGAGAATCCAGCCCATAACAGTTTATGAAGGAAGTGGGGTTGCAAGATGATTTGGTCATCGCTGATACATCCTGAAATTGTGGGATTCCTGCAATCTGTGCAAACACCGTTTTTGAGCCTTACTGCGGAAAATCTGTGGCGTCTTACGACAAAAAAACGGCTCCCACGATACAAATGCCTGGGGAATGGCCGGGTACACGGCTGCGCATGCGCATGACAACAATCTGCAGCAGTCGCGCCGAAAAACATTGCGCTAGCCGTGCGCTGAGCCGAGCTGCCAGATAGAGCCCCCCCTAGTCAGCCCCTGGCCACAGCCCCACCAGTCGTCCCAGATCCTCGCGGAAGTCTCCCCGGCTAGTAGCACGGCTCCCGCCCGATTACGGTGGCGCTGGACACATGCAACCACCATGCCAGGTTCCTCACATCAACCGCGCGGTCAGGAACTGTGCCCATCGGGGGGTGGACCAGCAGGAGAGGACGTTCTGGTGACGCACCGAGATTGATGCGATGACGCCATTTGGAGGGGGCAGAACATATGAAACCTCCGTCAAACAGGCGCCTCCCCCAATTTCGGAATCAAAAGGATTTTCTCACCGATCGCCGATTACGAAATCGGGGAACGATGACTCCCGCGCCAGGACTCTGTCCTGTCATGTTTGATTTGATCCAATTGCTCACACTCATATCTCTGAGTCAGAGGGTAGTGCGTTCAAGTCTCATCACGCAGACTGCAGCACACAATCTAGGCTGATACTCCAGTGCTGAACTGAGGGAATGCTGCAATGCCAGCAGAAGCATGTCCAATCCCTGGCTGCCTACTCTGGCGCCCACTCACAAACTGGGACAAGAGGACAATCAGTGGCAAGTCAGCGAGTCAGTTTTATTTTTGTTCTTCTCCTCCGACCTCATTTTCAGGTTTAAGAGGGCTGTAATGAGATTAATATGTTCCGAACACCCAAGGGCCCAGCCCCTCTCCCCCCTCACCTTTACGAAAGAAAGGAAAACTGTACTGGAATTGAAATATTGCAATTTCTGTGTAGTCTTCTTCACTTCTTAACAGAAATAAGATGCTCTGACCCAATGGGGCTATGGGTTGTCAGTACAACTCAGTGCCCAGTGATAACCACAGCGAGGTAACCTGGTACAAAGTCTTCTCTACAGGGAAGGTGGCAAATACCTTGGTCCATGCAATGTTACCTGAACAATGTTCGGGGGTTGTCACATGCTGTGACAAAGTTAATGCATTGCTAAATACCTAACAGGTTAAAACAAATCCAATTGAACAAAAAGTGCAGAGAAAGGAAGAGCAGAGAAAACCACCTTTTGTAATTTTCAACCAACTAACATTCATTTAATGGGTTCCTATAGAATTGATATATGCTGTTATTGGTGTTTGATTGGGACGGGAGCAACATGACTGTGCTCGGGAGGGGACAGGCCCGCGATCGGTGCTCATGCTGAACATACACTGGGCCGAATTCTCCATTTCAGAGACTAAGGGCAGAATTCTCCGCTCCCCACGCGGCATGGGAGAATCGCGGGAGGGCCCCCCGACATTTTTCACGCCCCCCTGGCGCTCCCCGTAATTCTCCAACCCCGCTCGGAAAAATTGCCACTCGCCGTTTTTCACAGCGAACGGCGATTCTCCGAGCCCGATGGGCTGAGCGGCCGGCCCTTCACGCCCGTTTCAACACGGCAGCAACCACACCTGGTCGCTGCATTCGTGAAACGGGCGCCAGATGCCCGTTTGGGGTATCTAGGGGCCCAATTGGGACGGGAGCACCATGACTGTGCTCGGGAGGGGACAGGCCCGCGATCGGTGCCCACCGATCGTCGGGCCAGCGTCCAAAACGGACGGACGCACTCTTTCCCCTCCGCCGCCCGGCAAGATCAAGCTGCCACATCTTGCCGGGCGGCTGAGGAGAAAGACGGCCACCGCGCATGCGCGGGTTCTGCGCGATGAAGTCATCCGCGCATGCACGGGTTGGAACCGGCAACCCGCGCATGCACGGATGACTTCACAAATGCGGCGGACGCGCGACGAGGTCGCTGCCGAGAAAGACGGAGGCCCGCTCCTAGCCCCCCGGGTGGGGGTGAATTATGTGCGGGGTGCGGGCTCCGAGGCCATCGTGAACCTCGGCCGAGTTCAGGACGGCCTTCACGAATTCGGCCCCCTGCGGAGAATTCCGCCCTAAGTGCTGACGCCGGGACTGAATCGCGAGAGATCTACTGCCCCGAAAGCAGCGCCAGTCCCGAAGCAATTCAGGCCATCCTAATGGACGAGCTCCTGTTCCATGTGGAACTTATGTCATTGCAACAAACGCTGGAATGTGATTGGCTTGGGTCCGGAATAGCACTCGAGAGCCTGACAAGCTGCAGCTGTATAAAAGCACTCCACTACCCATACACTCCCATTTCAGCCAACGAGATGCCACCCCGAAGAGTGGCACCAAGGTTCGCTGATGCCTGTGGTGATATTCGTCACTGTATATACACAAGGGGTTAATGTAAATACACTACATCTAAGTAACCACTGGAGGGGTCACCAGAGATGTCATGACATGCAGACACATAGCCAATGGGTCATGACAACAGTATACAACCAATGGGTAATCAGGACACCCAGAGATAGCATTACTACAAAGGGGCACTTCACAACCCATATAAAAAGACAAGGCACACATGCTCTGCCTCTTTCCACAGACAGACATCTAGAGAGTACATCAGGGTTGATCAACAGCATCACACCCAGCACGTGGCTTGGAGCAGGCTGATAAAGATAGACTGAGTTACTACAGCTAGATTAGCAGTGTCAAATTCATTTAAGAACTGTTAATAGTTCAATAAACAAGTTGAACTAATTTCATAGTCTGGAGCTTCCTTTGCCAAAGCATACTTCTTTCATCAGGCAGGAGACTTCTTCCATCAGGCAGGAGATACAGAAGTCTGAGAACACGCACAAACAGACTCGAAAACAGCTTCTTCCCCACTGTCACCAGACTCCTAAATGACCCTCTTATTGACTGACCTCATTAACACTACACCCTGTATGCTTTATTCGGTGCCAATGCTTATGTAGTTATATTGTATATGTTGTGTTGCCCTATTATGTATTTTCTTATATTTTCTTGAATTTTGTTTAATTTCCTTTTCTTCCCATGTACTGAATGATCTGTTGAGCTGCTTGTAGAAAAATACTTTTCACTGTACCTCGGTACACGTGACAATAAACAAATCCAATCCAATCCAATCAAGGAAGCTTCTTATGCTACACTGGCGTCAACGCTCACCGCGAGGCAGAGGTAGGGTTGCCACCGAAGCAAACGGCAATTTTGATTGGCAGCCATCTTGCGCGTATCCAGCCGGCTCAGTCCGCACATGCGCAGTTCCCTGGAAGACAGGAACCGGCAAAATAGTGTTTTGCCAATGCGCGAGTAGCCGCGCATGCGCATTTGCGAAAAGAGCGCACAGTAAAGGAAAAGCAGTTTGCGCATGCGTAAACCATTCGTACGCTTTATGTCAGGAGCATCATGACGTCAGAGGCCCCGGACCACGCCCACGTAAAGGGGAAATGTGCGAAAAGTAAAAAGAAGAGTTTTAAAGCCGCAAAACACCATTCTTTCACCTCGAAAGACAGAAGAATGCCTGTACTTCGACCAGTAGTTGAAATCAACGTCCGCAGAACCCTGCAACAAACAGCACCGCCCAAAGAGATGATTTTCTCCTTGAAGACTACTACTCGGACGATGATTTCTTCCTTGGACACAGACAGCGCAATGACAATACCGAAACACAAGAAGATAATTGGTTTATCAAAGAATACTACTCAGACATGGCTGTTATTCGGATATGATGATCATACAAGCATCAGCGCCACGGTTGAAAAGCTCAAAATGACTCTACTCATGGTAGATGAATCCAATACCATGATGCCATGGCAAATCATCGATACATTGAATGACAGCAACCTGTCAAATAACCACGAAGAAGACGAAGCCCACGAGAGTGGCCTGATGCCACACGCAAAGTGGTCCACGCACCACGTGGAGTCCCCGACTCTACACAGAGGGTGGTCCACGCATCACGAAGAGTCCCCGACTCCACACAGAGGGTGATCCACGCACTATGAAGAGTCCCCAACCCCACGCTGAGAGCGAAGAAAGACTCCACAGAAAGAACACTGCATGACTCCGTTGAGAGTGCACAGATCGACTCCACAGTGAGACAACTGCACGACTCCATACAGGGAACCATGCCAGACTCCACAGAGAGTGATACAAGCCTCCACAGCGAGCTCATTGACATTCCTCAATAGGAGCAACTCAAAACTCCAAAGCACAGTCCGTGTATGAACAAAACCATGAAGGTCTATCCACCTTATCTGAGCAACCAGCAGCTAACGATGCTAGTCTGCCACGTTCACGCGAACAACAGAAAGACTATGACAGTCTACCCAGATTACTTGAGCCACCAGAAGAAGACTGTGACCGTCTACCCGCGCCATGCCATCGTGACACCCGCACGCAATTCTCCCATCCCTCCAAAACCAGCGGCGTGAGAATCGCGCCGGGCTGCTCGGAGAATCACCGCAAATGGATGGGCCGACTGGCCGCTCCGACATGACAGGTTCCCACCGGCGCCGTCCACCCCTGGTCGCTGCCAGTGGGAACTGTGCGAGAATGCTGGGGGGGGGGGGGGGGGGTTAGCCTGTCGGGGCAAAGGGTGGCTCCTTCACCGGCGGGGCCTCCGATGGGGTCTGGCCCGTGATCGGAGTCCACCGATCGGCGGGCCGGCCTCTGCCCCCCCCCGGGCCTACCTCCTTCCGCGGCTGGCTCCAGACCACCGGCGCCATGTTGGTGAGGGGCCGGTGTGTGTAAGAAGTTCCCCGCGCATGCGCAGGATGGCATGGCCCAACAGTGCATGTGCAGGTTTGAGCTGCCCCAACTGTGCATACGCGGGTTGGCGCAGCGCCCATTTGGCGCTGTGTAAGGAGGCTGGAGCGGCATGATCCGCTCCAGCACTGTGCTGGCCCCCTGTGGGGGCCAGGATAAGAACAAAGAACAAAGAAAAGTATAGCGCAGGAACAGGCCCTTCAGCCCTCCAAGCCTGTGCCCTCCATGCTCCCCAACTAAACTAAAATCTTCTGCACTTCCTAGGTCCGTATCCCTCTATTCCCATCCTATTCATGTATTTGTCAAATGCCCCTTAAACGTCACTATCGTCCCTGCTTCCACCACCTCCTCCGGCAACGAGTTCCAGGCACCCACTACCCTCTGTGTAAAAACCTTGCCTTGTACATCTACTCTAAACCTTGCCCCTCGCACCTTAAACCTATGCCCCCGAGTAATTGACCCCTCTACCCTGGGGAAAAGCCTCTGACTACCCGCTCTGTCTATGCCCCTCATAATTTTGTAGACCTCTATCAGGTCGCCCCTCAACCTCCGTCGTTCCTGTGAGAACAAACCGAGTTTATGCAACCGCTCCTCATAGCTAATGCCCTCCATACCAGGCAACATCCTGGTAAATCTCTTCTGCACCCTCTCTCAAGCCTCCACATCCTTCTGGTAGTGTGGCAATCAGAATTGAACACTATACTCCAAGTGTGGCCTAACTAAGATTCTATACAGCTGCAACATGACTTGCCAATTTTTATACTCAATGCTCCAATGAAGGCAAGCATGCCATATGCCTTCTTGACTACCTTCTCCACCTGTGTTGCCCCTTTCAGTGACCTGTGGACCTGTACACCAAGATCTCTCTGACTGCCAATACTCTTGAGGGTTCTACCATTCACTGTATATTCCCTACCTGCATTAGACCTTCCAAAATGCATTACTTCACATTTGTCCGGATTAAACTCAATCTGCCATCTCTCCGCCCAAGTCTCCAAACAATCTAAATCCTGCCATATCCTCTGACAGTCCTCATCGCTATCCGCAATTCCATCAACCTTTGTGTTGTCTGCAAACTTACTAATCAGACCAGTTATATTTTCCTCCAAATCATTTATATATACTACAAACAGCAAAGGTCCCAGCACTGATCCCTGCGGAACACCACCAGTCACAGCCCTCCAATTAGAAAAGCACCCTTCCATTGCTGCTCTCTGCCTTCTATGACCTAGCCAGTTCTGTATCCACCTTGCCAGCTCACCTCTGATCCCGTGTGACTTCACCTTTTGTACCAGTCTATCATGAGGGACCTTGTCAAAGGCCTTACTGAAGTCCATATAGACAACATCCACTGCCCTACCTGCATCAATCATCTTTGTGACCTCTTTGAAAAACTCTATCAAGTTAGTGAGACACGAACTCCCCTTCACAAAACCATGCTGTCTCTCATTAATACGTCCATTTGTTTCCAAATGTGAATAGATCCTGTCTCGAAGAATTCTCTCCAGTAATTTCCCTACAACTGATGTTAGGCTCACCGGCCTGTAGTTCCCTGGATTATCCTTGCTACCCTTCTTAAACAAAGGAGCAACATTGGCTATTCTCCAGTCCTCTGGGACATCACCTGATTTCCCAAGTCGTGCCCGGGATCTGTTCGCGCCACCGTGAAACGCGACGGCGTTCACGATGGCGCGGGCACTTAGTCCGGGGAGCGGAGAATACCGCCCAATGTGACAGCACAGCTCAAGACAATGGCAAGTGTGCCGATATACCATGGCATGATAACGCATCTTAAAAATTCACGTTTGCTACACTACAGACAAGCAGACCAGCTTGCAAGGCATCAATACTGCAAACACAGACACCAGTCCAGGTCAGACAGGAAAGATGACATCAGGAATCGCTACCACAAGCATCGAAAAAAAAAAGAGTTCAAATCAGACAACAAAGTGATTTGACCATTTGAACACCTCCTGATGATTTCTTGGTTCCTTAAGCACAGGAACACTGACGGCGTTCACAAGGAAATGACAACATCAACATCGACACTTCAACAACAAAACAAGAAAGCCACTCGACCATATAAATTCATGAATTTTGGACTCATAAATATTATTTGGTATTGTATAATCATCACTGTCATCATGATTTGTACATGTTATCACTTATCTACCTACTTTGTTCAATTTTCTTTAACCAAGTACAGAAAATATGTAAAATGAAAAAAGGGGGGATGTGGTGATCTGCATCACTGAATATACACAAGGGGTTAATGTAAATACACTACAACTAAGTAACCACTAGAGGGAACACCAGAGATGTCATGACATGCAGGCACACTACCAATGGGTCATTACTACAGGACACAATCAATGGGTAATCAGGACACCCAGAGGTGGCATAACCACAAAGGGGCACTTCACAACCCATATAAAAAGACAGGGTACATATGCTCTGCCGCTTTCCACAGACAGACATCCAGAGAATGCATCAGGGTTGATCAACAGCACCCCCCCCCCCCCCCCCCCGCATGTGGCTTATAGCAGGCTGGTAAAGATAGACTGGGTTACTGCAGCTCGATCAGCAGAGAGTCAAACTCATTTAAGAACTGTGTTAATAGTTCAATAAACAAGTTGAACTCATTTCATAGTCTGGAGCTTCCTTTGTCAAAGCATACATCAAGGAAGCAGCTTATGCTACACGAAGCAGCAAAACACAACAATACCGAGCTTGAAACACTGTTGAATGTCATGGAGGAGAAGCAAGCCACCTTGTTCCCCGGGGTGGGAAGGAGGCTGGAACCATGGATGTCAACCAAGCCTCGGTACAGGTGGCAGAGGCCGTGAGTGCCAAGACCGGCCAGCAGTGCAGGAAAAAAACTGCACAATCTTCTCAGGATGGCCAGGGAGAGTCACCACATCCATGCCCCTGGCACCACCCCATCCCACATGCCCCACACCGATGTCCCCCACCACACATCTCACACGGCCCCCACCTGGCAGACTAGTAGGCAGCACTGGGTGAGGGTGAGCAACTCACTGGCCAACCAGGGTGTGCCACCTCCACTATTATGCCCCATGCCACAACCCACATCCCACACACCCGTAGCCATCCCACCCCCAACTAGAAGGAGACGGAACTTCACCCACTGCAGTCCGCTGGGAGAGCGGGCAGTCACCGAGGCGGGGGCCTGTATCGGAGATCCAAGTGAGTCCACAATGACTAACAATGACTCTATGTCACGTGAGGCACCCCTCCCCCACACACCATCTTCACCCGTGATCTAACCATGCTTCTTGTCTTTTGTCTTGCAGGATCACCTGATGACGAGACAGGTCCATCTGGTCTCTCCCCCGCCCCCCCCCCCCAGCCGCAAAGTCACAACACATTTGGCAACGAGGCGGGACCTACTGGTGAACCGTGCCCTCAGCCACAACCCAGTGACACCCCCCCGGGCACACATCCAGGGACGACACCGACTTCTCGTCACAGCAGTCTCCAACACCCTCCACCATCACAGAGACGGTCAAATTGGTCGGGCATGTTCGTGAAGAGGTTCCTGCGGCACTATCTGGTGTGCACCACACACATGCTGCAGTACAACAGGTGGAGATAGGAACCACCGAAGGGGAGGATGGTCAGAGAGAAGCTCGACCCTCTGCTGTCCAGATGAGTCTCGGTCTTCTGGAAAGGGCCAGATAATGGAGACGCAGTCACAGAGCCGGGGTTACAAAAGGGGGTGTCAACAATCATCCAGCGCCTGCAGGTGTCGTTGGAGAAGTCCAACCCACTGCAGGGGCAGGAGGCAGTTACGACAATGCATGCCACCCATGCCAACACCACATGGGTGAACATAGAACATACAGTGCAGAAGGAGGCTATTCGGCCCATAGAGTCTGCACCCACCCACTTAAGCCCTTACTTCCACCCCATCCCCATAACCCAATAACTCCTCCTAACCTTTTTGTTCACTAAAGGCAATTTAGCATGGCCAATCCACATGAGCTGCACATCTTTGGAGTGTGGGAGGAAACCGGAGGACCCGGTGGAAACCCACACAGACACGAGGAGAACGTGCAGACCCCGCACAGACAGTGAACCAGCGGGGAGTCGAACCTGGGACCCTGGCGCTGTGAAGCCACAGTGCTATCCACTTGTGCTACCATGCATGTGCCAGCATGGTGGGGGCCTTGGGTGCGACAGTTTTGGCCATGAGTCAGGATGTCCAAGTTTGGGGTACAGTGTGTGGCAGTGGCCGAGGCACAGGACAGGGCGGCCATGTCACAGGCAGCCATGTACCAAGTCCACATGGACATTGCTGTGGCGCTCCCGAGCGTGGCAGAATCACAATGAGCGATGAATGCGGGAATCGAGGGCATTGTCCTGGTACTGGCTGACCTGGGCCAGACAATGAAGGACCTGGCACGGTCGCTGAGTGGTGTGGCACAGTTCCAGAGGGATGTGACACAGACCCAAAGGGATGTTTGGTTGAGATGAGAGTGGGCCTCCAGGACTGGCAGCACCAGGGGGTGGGGGAGCCCCCCCATCCCAAGGAGTAGCCCGGGGGGGCCATCAGGCACCCAAGGGAGGGGGAGGTGATAGGGTCTGTGCCGGTGACTCCCACAGGTGAGTTGCTGGAACACCTCAGCGCCTCTGAATCTCCCCACCTGCCCCTGGCATATCCGATGGGCAGCAGGCAGACGAGAGTGACACCACACCACCTGTGACAACCGGTGTACTGGTAGGTCCATCCAGGCCTGTTCATCCAGAGCACGGCCACCAAAGGGGACATAGGTCGCAGGGCGGGCATCACAGCAAGCCGCCTTTACTTCTAATGTACCAACTGGGGATCCACCTAGATGGAGAGTTCGGGAATGTAAGGCTAGAAAATTAGACACCAGTTAAGTTTACATGGGTGAAGCTCATAGGTTAGCGATTGGGGCTAGGAGATAATAGATTTCATAGAATTCACAGTGCAGAAGGAGGCCATTCGGCCCATCGAGCCTGCACCGGCTTTTGGAATGAGCACCCTACCCAAGCCCATACCTCCACCCTATCCCCATAACCCAGTAATCCCACCTAACACTAAGGGCAATTTGGACCCTGAGAGCAATTTAGCCTGGCCAATTCACCTAACCTGCACATCTTTGGACTGTGGAAGGAAACCGGAGCACCCGGAGGAAACCCTCGCACACACGGGGAGAACATGCAGACTCCACACAGACAGTGACCCAAGCCGGGATTCGAACCTGGGACCCTGGAGCTGTGAAGCATTTGTGCTAACTACTATGCTACCGTGCTGCCCAAATATTTTCTGTGCAATATTGTGGAGGATGCAGCAGGCCACCACAATGTGGTAGACTCTCCTGGGGCTATACAGGAGGGCCCCTCCAGAGAGATCCAGACACATGAACCGCATCTTCAGGATGCCGGTGCACCGCTTGATGATGGTCCTTGTCGTGGCATGGGCATCTTTGTAGCAGGTTTCCGCATTGGTCTGTGGCCTCCAGGAAAGCAGATAACCCCTGTCACCCAGGAGCCAATCCCTCACTGGGGAGGGGGTGGGGAATGCCTCAAAGATATCGGGTACCATTGAGTGTGTCAGGTTGAAGGGATTGTGCACGCTGCCCGGGTATTAGGAACAGACATGCATGATGTGCAGCGAATAGTCACACACCAGCTGCATATCCATGGAGTGGTATCCCTGTAGTTCGTGAAGTGCTCACCCTCATAAGCCAGTGCTTGTAGGGGGACATGTGTACCGTCAATCACACCCTGGACCTGGGGCATCCTGGCAATGGCGGCAAACCCTGTTGCCCAGGAAAGCTGGTGGGCTTGGTCCATATTCAGGTTGATGTATTGCGCCGCCCGGGCACACAGGGCCTCCGTTATGGTGCAGATGCAAGTGTGGACTGAAATTCCCGACAGCTCCCCACTCAGCGTCTGGAAGGATCCCGTGACATAAACGTTCAGGGAGACCATCACCTTCATGTCCACCGTACCCCCACGGTTCAAGGTACCATCTCCCTAGTCAGCCAGAGTCTTCGGAGCCATTCCCGGACCTGCAGGTCCTTGAATGAGAGGCACTGCTGGAACACACGGGGTGTCATGTGGCACCACCTTCCCACCTCCTCCTCGGC
The DNA here is from genome assembly GCF_902713615.1 of Scyliorhinus canicula. NCBI lineage: Eukaryota > Metazoa > Chordata > Chondrichthyes > Carcharhiniformes > Scyliorhinidae > Scyliorhinus > Scyliorhinus canicula. The sequence goes on along the minus strand of NC_052160.1, from coordinate 93,482,069 downwards.
CTGTTGAGCAGCTCTCCATCCTCACCAGATGGCTCCTGGTCCTCTGGTGCAAGCTCCACTACTGCAGGGCCCTCCCTGAGCAGCTCCTGCTCATACAGCCTCATTGCATACTCCAGGGCTGTGGTGGCCAGGCACTCCTGGTTGGATACTAAAATCCATTGTCTGCAGGTTGTGAAAGGCGGACATGTTTGCATGGCGGGTACCCCTGTGCCCAACCAGTTACTCTGTGGCCCCAGCCTGCATTGCGGCTCCTGCCCCTGTGTGTAACACCCCACCCCTGCATTCCCACCCCCTCCACCACCTCCAGCCATTTCCCTGACACTTTGCCCTCTGCACTGCACTCCTGGTCTCATCGGCGCTTGGCACTGGGGAGGCCTCTGACTCCGGCAACCATCCATACTAGCAGGGGTACCGGTGGCTGGCACTACCCATTCTCGCGGTACGTTCTCTGGCCCTTGTCCTGCGCCCCCCTGTGAGGTCAACTGTGGACGTCCTCCTTGGGTGGGTCGTGTGATGCCCTGCCAGCAGGGTGGCGCCTGGTTGTTGGGGCAGCGGGGTGGATGGCCGGTGATGCTCTGCGCAACCAATGGTCATGGTGTGCAGTCAATGCGGTGTGCAACCAGATGACTGCCTTGCAGGCCACAGCGATGGTGGTCCGAGCCTAGACACCCCGGTCCCAGGGGGACACCCTGACTCCACGGCCAACCCACAGGTCACTCTCCGCTACTCCCCCCAGCCCTGGCAGACACCCTCCCAGCCAGTGACCGGACTGGCAGCCCACTCCAGTGTCTTTGGAAACACGTCCTACCTCCTTTCTCTCCATCAGCAGCCACAGCGCCTGTTTCCCAAATTTAAAAATCACAAGTGAACCTTGCCATTGGTAATTCCGCCTGACAGCATCGTGGGAGGCCTAGAGAAGGCCAGGTTCGGCCCGTTAATGATATGCCGACGGCCTTTACTGTACAATTTGCCTGCCCAAGCCACCATGCACCGTGGAAAGCATTCATGCCACTGTTGATGCACAGGAGCATGGCTTTCCACTGGGCCCCCAGCACCAGCCTCGATTTCCGGCTGACATGCCATTCACGATTCCGCCATCATTGGACGGAGAATCCCGCCCGCTATCTGAGTCAAGAATGACATTAGGAGAGCTCTTCAGGTTATGAGAGAAATAATTTAAATCAATTGGGAAATTAGTAAAGACTGCCCCTGTGGGATGAAATCGAACTGACGATAACAGTGTTTATGTACGAAATGTCTCTTGTTATTGAAAGATAAAATACTGTGAGATCAGCCATGGCTAACATTTTCAAAAAGTAACATTCACCTTAGCTTCATACAGATCTCTTGAGAAGTGAAAGCACCGAGGTAATACGGGCAGAGATCTGAAACATGGATACAAAACTGACAGAGGCCTGGTGCATAGAGGCGACACTGAAAGAGGTCTGGAGCACTGAGGCAATGATGCCAGAGGCTTGGAGCACCAGAACAATGCTGGAAGAGTCCTGGAACACTGAGACAAGGCTGGAAGAGGCTTTGAGATCAGGGACAATGCCAACAGACGTCTGGAAGACTGAGGCAAGGCTGGAAGAGGCTTGGAGATCAGAGGCAAAGCCAATAGAGTTCCGGAGCACTGCGGCAAGACTAGAAGAAGCCTGGAGATCAGAGGCAATTCGAGCAGAGTCTTGGAGCACTGAGGCAAGTCTGGAAGAGGCCTGGAGTACAGAGTCTTGGGGTGGTTATCCAACAGAGAAAGAGGCTTCAAGAAAAGAGGCAATATCGACTGATTCCTGGGACATTGGGGTGACAGTGAGGGAAGCATGGGAAGTAGAGACAGCATCAACAGAGCCCTGGGACCCCGAGGCAACACTAGAAGAGGTCCAGAGAAAGGAGATAACACTGATCGAGTCCTGGGGTGACGAGGCAGCACTAGACGAGGCCTTGCATATCGAGGCAACACCAACAGAGTCCTGGGACACTGCAATAACAGTCAGAAAGGCCTGGAGGGTAGATACAATGTCACAAGACTCCTGGGGCACTGAGGCAGAACTGGAAGAGGACTGGAGAGCAGAAGCAACTCCAACTGAGTCCTGGTGTACTGGGGCAACACTTGAAGGGACCTGGAGCACAGAGGCAACACCAATAGAATCCTGGGGCACTGAGGCAGCACTGGACGAAGACTGGAGAATAGAGGCACCCCCAACAAAGTCCTGGAGAAGGGAGGCAGCACTGGAGGACTGGAGAAGTGAGATTACATCAAGAGAATTCTGGGAAACTGAGACAAAACAGGAAAAGGCCTGGGGCACTGAAATAACATTGGAAGAGGTCTGGACCACCAACACAACACTGAAGGAATCCCGGACAGCCGAGACAGCAGCAGCCAACACATGGGACATTGAGTCGATACTGGACGATGCTTGGAGAACAGAGGCAACACTGGCAGAATCTTTTGTTACTGATGCAACATTGGCAGAGTCCAAAAGCACTGAGTCAACATTGGCAGGGTTATGGAGCATAGAGACAACACTGACGGAAGCTTGGAATGTGAAAGCGGCAACACCGCGGCCTGGAGTATTGCGGCAACGGCGACTGAATAATAAAGCATGGAGACAGCATTGTCGGAGACCTGCAATAAAAAGGGCAAACTGGAATAGACCTTCAACCATTCAGTTTCGAAAGATCTGTAGTGTGGGGTCAATGCGTTTTTAAAATTATTGGCTTTTTAAAAAAATGACTGTCAGTGCCATCATTTTGAGAGGGAATTTCGGGAGGGAGGGAATGCCATTTTGGAAATGTTTTTGAACTCAGAAACGTTCCTGCAATATGACACTAACACACGGAGCAACCAGGAAGCACCATGCCTGGTGTTCCAGAATTCATTTTTTTCTAATGGATCCCTTCTTATATCTAATCTCAGTCAAGGCTTCACCTTGCCCTCAAGAACAACATTCAAATTCAGAGTTGAAGAATCTCCACACACATCGACATTAGCTTTGTCTTTCAGCTTTTAAAACGAAAACTCAAGTCCTCTCTCACTCTATTGTGCTAATGAAAATATTCTGCTGTAAGGCCACAAATCCTAATAGTTTAAGTCCATTACCAGTCAATAGTGTTTTAAATAGGGAGATTAACCACTTGTGCAAGCAGGCAAATAAACCAACCAGCAAGTTTTAAAAACACCTTTTACCCCTTATATCTTTGCTGGATATTGCACAGGACAACAGAACAGAAACCATTCCCATTTATTCCAGCCAGTTTTAACATCTAACGGCACCAGATTACATCTTCATTTTGATCTCAGCACAGCATCCTGCCATGCGTTATCTGATAATCCCACTTGATAATATGACCTGTATGAGATGATCAATTTATGCTGCATCCTGTTTATAAGTTTAATGCGGCAGTTCAGCACCATTCAAGAGTAAATATTGTGTTTTTTATGATTCTGTGATCAATTATAACATCATTATTTCTCCATCTTCCGATTCCAAACATTTAAGAGATTTAAATTGTTTAAAATTCATTTATGGGATGTGGGTGTCGCTGGTTAGGTCAGCATTTATTGCCCATCCCCAGTTGCCCTTCAGAGGTGGTGGTGAGTTGCCTTCTTGAACCGCTGCAGTCCTTGAGGTGTAGGTACACCCACTGTGCTATTAGCAAGGCAAAGAAAGCGAATACATTCCGCAGAATTAGTCAGATTCATTATGTACTTTACGACATCGCCACGTTAATTATAAATTATGTTCAATGTGTGGAATCTTTCACATCACAAAATGAGACCTCCAGTTCTCCTGAGGATTCTCATGACTGGAGTATAGTTTTTGGTGCGAGTACTCAGTCCTCACGTCTGAAACTGGACGGGCAATTGCAGTGCTATTCAGCTGCGGGCAGCGTCACAGCTGCCACCTGTCGCTGGCATGGAGCGAGCGAGTTGGTCAGAAGACATTGGGGAACCCGCAATTCAGGATTTTGTGGTGATAACAATCGCTGCCCCGGATGGAGGACAACCTGGTACACAGCAGGCTCTTCAGTCGGGTGGGGAGCTGGACAGCAAAGGTCAGAGCAGCAGGTAAGTCCTCACCAGGGTGGAGAATGGGGGAAGATGCAGGGTGAGTGGTATGAATTGCGGATGGAGGAAAAGGGGGTGAATGATGGAGGGGGAGTCAACGGGGGGAAGAGGGGGACTCTTCGCAATTGGACACCGAGCCACTGACCTACTTCCCGAGGTCTCCAATCTCACCGCCAAACGTCCAAACTCTTCCCTCACCATGGGCCCTGCAACCATCTCCCACAATGCCACTGAATTCCCCCCCTCCCGCTGTGATTGGGAATTGGGAATGGAGGGAAATGCGGGTTGATCTGGGGAAGGATGGGATCAATTGAGGGGAGGAATATTGATCATGGCTCGGGGGGGGGGGGGGGGGGGGGGTTGATTGCAGGGAACAAGGAGGATTAATTGGTTGCAGGAAGTGTTTGGTAAGGTGATAAGAAGGGTGATTGATCAGGTTGGGGAATGGAAGAGGGTCCATCAGGAAGAGGGGGAACAATTGGGTGGGCTAATGATTCTTGCGGGAGGGAGGGAATTCAGTGGCATTGTGGGAGACGGTTGCAGGGCCCATGGTGAGGGAAGAGTTTGGACGTTTGGCGGTGAGATCGGAGACCTCGGGAAGTAGGTCAGTGGCTCGGTGTCCAATTGCGAAGAGTCCTCAGGCAGGCACTCAAAACAAAATGGAGATGTAAACCACACACATCTCCTGGATTCACCAAGTTCCCACCTGGTTGATGTTGCAGAGTTTTCCATTTCTTGGGGATTCCAGATGAAATCAGTTGACTTCACAGCATCAGTATCATTTTTAAATGACTAACCTGCCTCCTTGGATTAGATTGATCATCCACCCAGCTAGCAACCTCAATTAAAGCTGAAAATGGGCAGGTTAGAGGCAGGTTTGGTTTCGGAAACCTGACTTTGACCCCTCACCCAAAACAAACCATCCTTTTTCTGTTTAAGTCAAAAGTGCCCCAGGTTCTCTTTGTTGGCCAGGCCATTGAGGCCCATTATAGCAATCTAACTTCTAACCCTGGTGAGATCAACAAACTCAGTAAAGGATCTACAGCTTTGGTACGAATGTCTGACTCAGTTCCAATCTGGGGCAAAGAAGTTGCATTGACAGAATGAAGAACAACAACAGCTTCTATTAATGTAGCACCTTTAACTGCATAACCTCAACATGTTATCACCTTGTTGGCTGTAGGACCTGAGCAGGCCTAAAAGGGGAGATGGTTGAAAGGTCTGAAAGGCAGCTGAGGTCTCCAGAGTACCCTTAGATAGAGAAATACAGCACAGAACAGGCCCTTCGGCCCACGATGTTGTGCCGAACTTTTGTCCTAGATTAATCATAGAATTTTGGACACTAAGGGCAATTTATCATGGCCAATCCACCCAACCTGCACTTTTTTGGACTGTGGGAGGAAACCGGAGTACTCTTAGGCCTTGCTAACGAGAATAAATGAGTGTAACTAAACAGCAAACTGCAGCTATTCAAAAATAGTTGCATCCTTTGTCTCCCATGACATGTGGTTAATAAAGGTGTCAAGAAATGTTACAAGATTTCTGAAATCTTACAAGGGCGGTACAATGGCACAGTGAAGATTAGGTGGATTGACCATGTTAAAATTGTCCCTTAGTGTCCAAAAATGTGCAGGTTAGATGGGGTTATGGGATTATGGGGATAGGGTGGGGGTGGACCAAGGCAGGATGCTCTTTCAGAGGATCGGTGCAGATTTAATGGGCCAAATGGCCTACTGCTGCACTGTAGGACTTCTATGTTTCTAAGGTTAAAATGTTTAGAATGGAATTCCTGATGTGGTGAAGTGGTTAAATACAGTGCCTACGATGGCAGAGAAGCAGAGGCACAGAATAGACACTTATTTAAGGCACATCATCCACACATGAGAATAGATCACAGGAGACTTTGTGTGAAGATTTAATTGCCTTAACTAAGCTTTCCTACATGTGGCTTTGGAAACAAGGATGCAATTGTATTCAGATAGACCTGCTTCCTATGGGTTACCCTTCACTTCTTTTCTCCCATCACCAAGTCCTATGGATGTTCCAGGGGCCTCAGCTAATTGTCAGACCCCGTCCGACTCCGTCTATTCAGAGGAAGATCGTCACTCATCCATGGTGTCATGACTTACAATGTCTTCTCTCCTTTTAAAACTTTGATTTATCAATGAAAGAAATTGCCTCAGATGTTAATAGTGGAGGCAGAGTTTGATTGTTACTGTTATAGAACTGGAAGCTCTCGCCCTGTGACTTTATCCAGCTACATATTTTGCAGTGATGTGGCACTCACTATTTGAAGCGATTCATCATGGCCTGATTTATATTCTCAAACCATGTTACAATACGAATAATGGCTAAACCCTTTCTCAAATATGCCTCTTAACAAGTGAACACATTGTGCAGGGAGGTGGCTATAATGTGACATTAGAACTGGTCAGAACCCTGTATCTTGAGTAGCTCAATAGTTTCCCGTTTGCATCCGTGTGATATGATTTTATTCATCGTTTCTCCTGCTACATAACATTTGTCACTTCTTGTGACTAAACCAAGCAGAACAATCTATCACATAGTATAAAGTGATAATTATTGTTCTAATTTTAGATTTAAATCCTCCTGAATCCCAGTTTGGTACACATTACGAGGTCACATGCCAATCTTGTGGATGCAAATACTAACCTATCACACTTATCAAGATTCAATAACTAAAGACCTTCTCTGCATTATTAAGTTCAGGGTAAAAGTAAACCTCACAGATTTCATCAAATACACTTCTGTTGATGTTTTATCAGCATGAACCCTGTGGCACGGTGCTTAGCACTGCTGCCTCACTGTGCCAGGACCAGGTTCATTTCCATATTGGGTGACTGTGTGGAGTTTGCACTTTGTCCCCGTGTCTGCGTGAGTTTCCTCCGGGTGCTCCAGTTTCCTCCCACAGTCCAAAGATGTGCAGGTTAGGTGGATTGGCCATTGTAAAATTGCCCTTTAGTGTCCAAAAGGTTAGGTGGGGTCATTGGGTTACGGGGCTGGGGACTAGGTAGGGTGCTGTCTCGGAGAGTCGGTGTCGACCTGATGGGCCGAATGGCCTCCTTCTGCACTATAGTGATTCTTTGATTGGTGACCATTGCTATACCAACACCTTGGGCTGGATTCTCCCCTACCCGGCGGGGCGGGGGTCCCGGTGGGATGGAATGGCATGAACTACTCCAGCGTTGGGCCACCCCAAAGATTTGTCTGCAACTTTAGGGGCTAAGCCCTCACCTTGAGGGGCTAGACCCACGCCGGAGTGGTTCCTGTCCCACCGGTTGGTGTGGAAGGCCTTTGGCGCCACGCCAGCTGGGGCCGAAGGAACTTCGCCGGAGCGTCAGCGGCTACTGACGTCATCCTCACGCATGCGCAGGGGAGGGACCACTTCCAGTCGGCCATCGCGTAGTTTATGGCTGACGCAGAAGGAAAAGAGTGCCCCCACGGCACAGGCCCGCCTGCGGATCGATGGGCCCCGATCGCGGGCCAGGCCACCGTGGGGGCTCCCTCCCCCCCCCCCCCACCCCCCCCCCGCGGGGCCAGAACGCCCTGCGCCCCCCCGGACCCCGGAGGCCGCCCGTGCCACCAGACCCGCCGGTAAGCGAGGTGGTTTGATTCACACTGGCGTGACCGGCGTTACAGCAGCGGGACTTCGGCCCATTGCGGGCCGGTGAATCGCCGGGGGGGGGGCCGACCGACGCGGTTCGATTCCCGCACCCGCAAAATCTCCGGTGCCGGAGACTTCGGGAGATAGCGGGATTCACGCCAGCTCCTGGCGATTCTCCGACCCGGCGGGGGTTCGGAGAATCCAGCCCCCTGTTTTTACTGACTCTGATCTGTCAGAATGGTACCTACTGTTACTGAGTGCGAGACCATATTCTTTATCAAATAAATGCAACATAAAACCAGAAAGAGCTGGAAGCACTCACAGGGCTGGCGGGTTTTGTTTGGAGAGAGAAATTAAGTTAGTCTATTCGGTCGATGACATTTGGTAGAAGTGGGTCCAACTAAGTGTTACACTTCGAATTAGAATTTCACTGAATTGAATAAAAGTGATCTCTTTAATCTTTCAAATCTTTTAGCCAATGCTCCACCGATCAGCAGTTCGAACCACAGTAGATGTTACTTGTAAAGAAAATGATGAGGCACACATCAATCGAAATACATTTTTAAAATCTGCTGGTGACTTTCATGTGTGTAATTCAGTGGAATAAGTTTTTGATGGAATGAAGATGGGTAAAGGTATCTGAACCATGTGATTAATACCCAGGATATGAAAATGAGAATGTACCCCATGTGTTCAACGCTAAAAAGTGTTTAATTGGGAACAAGGAGCGGGATTCTCTGACCCCCGCCGGGGGGGTTGGTGAATCGCCCGGGGCCGGCGTCAATTCCGTCCCCGTCGTGTCCTGAATTCTCCGCCCCCCCCCGAGATTCGGCAGGGGCCGGTTGGCGGGCCCCCCGCGCCGGTCACCAGGTCCCCCACGGTGATTCTCCGGCCCGCGATGGGCCGAAGTCCCGCCGCTGACAGGCCTCTCCCGCCGGCGTGGATTAAACCACCTACCTGACCGGCGGGGTTGGAGGCGCGGGCGGGCTCCGGGGTCCTGGGGGGGGGGGATCTGACCCCGGAGGGTGCCCCCACGGTGGCCTGGCCCGCGATCGGGGCCCACTGATCGTGTGGGCGGGCCTGTGCCGTGGGGGCACTCTTTTTCTTCTGCCTTCACCATGGTCTTCACCGTGGCGGAGGTGGAATAGACCCCCTCCCCTGCGCATGCGCCGGTATGATGTCAGCAGCCGCTGGCGCTCCGGCACTTGCGCGGACTTACGTCGGCCGGCAAAGTCCTTTCGTCCCCAGCTGGCGTGGCGCCAAAGGCCGTTTAAGCCAGCCGGTGGAGTGGGAACCACTCCAGCGCGGGCCTAGCCCCTCAATGTGAGGGCTTGGCCCCTAAAGGTGCGGAGAATTCCACACCTTTGGGACGGCCTGGCGCCGGAGTAGTTCTCGCCACTCCGACACGCTGGGACCCCCCCCGCCCCGCCGGGTAGGGGAGAATCCCGGCCAAGGTTAGGAATTTGGTTCAACTGAGGAGAGCAAAGGTTGACAGATTGGATTGGTAGATGAAGGATGTATTCAGTGGTACAGACTCAAAAGTAGTCTTCTTCTTTGGCGAGCACTCGCTAACAAGTATGATTGTCCACCTAAGAAACTCTGTGTTACTGGGCATGGGTTCTGTGGGTCCTTGCATAGCTCATGAGCCCAATCCTAGAGCTACATTTTCTTACTGCACACTTGGCAGGAGTTTCCGGGAGCTGGAATCAGTCCTTGGACTCTGGATCGCTGGTATTTCTTTCTCAGGCTAATTTTCCAGGCCTCCTTTTGCCATCGGATGTCCTTGAAAAATTGTGTCCCTTCAATCAGGAAGTTCCTCCAAGTAGGCCTCTTATGAGCAAGGGTCTCCCAGGTATTGGTGTCGATGCTGCGTTTCTTGAGGTAAGCCTTCAGGATGTCTTTGAAGCTCTGCCTTTGTCCTCCTCTTGTTCGAAGCCTTCTTGAGCTGGGCAAAAATTTGCTTTGGCAGTCAGAGCTCCGACAACCTCTGCACATGGCCAACCCAGCGGAGTTGTTTTCAGATGATAGGGTCAGGTTACTACATATAGTCACTATATTTAAACAGAAAGCAAATTTAACTCTCTCCCCACAAAATGAAAAGATTGATGAATTGCCTCTTCACTTGGAAAATCTCTGACCAATTCACTTAGAGTCGTATAATCATGAAGTGATACAGCAGATAAGGAGGACATTCAGCCCATAGTGCCTGTATTCACCAGTGTTCTTTTGTAGAGCTATCCAATGAATCCCATTCCTCTGCTCCTTTGTTTTGGCCTTGTATATAATATATATAATACATATATTCTCTTTCAAGTGTCTATCCAATTCTCTTTTAATGTTATGACTGAACTGACTTCCACCACCCTTTCAGGCAATGTGTTCCAGATTGCAACAGCTGGCTGTGTAAATCAAAATCTTTCATTGTGCTGCTTCTGGCTCTTTTACATTTGATTGCACCATTCCCACAGCTATCCAATGATCAGTATTCCTCAAATGCTCCCCTTGGAAACATGTTGCACTGCTCCACTTCATTCCCCAGAACTAGGCCTCGCATTGTTTCCTTCCATACTGGGCTGGAAGAACACTGCACCAGAAAAGTCTTGTAAACCTTTCAGGAATTAGTGTCCTTTTTGTTTTTAGCACTGTTATTAATGTTATGGGGCAGGGTTTAGAGAACCCCAAAGTGTATCATGGAGTTCACCTGCCCCACAACTTTTCACAGATTGTGGTATGGAGAGCACACGGCCTACTCTACAGTGTGGTACAGCAGAAATGGATAGGTATTTTTAAAAACAAAACAATGTTTATTCTATGAACTCAAGTTAACCTTTTTAAAACATACAGTGAACATCTCAGCAACCATCAATTCAAATACAACCCCCAAAGAATACAACACTAAGTAATCCTTAATAACTTCCCAAACAACATCCAGAAGACAAAAGAAACACCTTTTAACAGAAGCATATTAGGTTTACATTCACTACTGAGAACATTTATAATTCTGAATTCACCAAATGATCAATAGATAGTTTTTTCATGGCAGAAAGAACAACAGTACACCTCCTCTGTCTGGCTTCACTGAAAACGAAACCAAAAAGACACAGACACACCCAAGCTTTTCTCAAAGTGAAACTAAAAAGCAGAGCCAGAGCTCAGCTCCACCCACACTCTGACATCACTGCAGTAACATGAACAGCCAAACATTTCTTAAAGCGACATTCTCATGACATTAACCCAGTCTATATGAAGGCAATTGGTGCCTCTCATGATTGTGAAATTATTGTGTATTTCAGTAATTTGCTTGGATTCTCACAACATGGCTTTAAAGGGGAGAGGGCAACATTTGGACGTAAATCTTGCTCCAGAACTGCAAACTAAGAAATTGCCACTCATCCAAACACAGCCGGGACAAGTGGGAAGAAAGATATAGAACATAGAACATAGAACGATACAGCGCAGTACAGGCCCTTCGGCCCTCGATGTTGCACCGACATGGAAAAAAAATCTAAAGGCCATCTAACCTACACTATGCCCTTATCTTCCATATGCTTATCCAATAAATTTTTAAATGCCCTCAATGTTGGCGAGTTCACTACTGTTGCAGGTAGGGCATTCCACGGCCTCACCACTCTTTGCGTAAAAAACCCACCTCTGACCTCTGTCCTATATCTATTACCCCTCAATTTAAGGCTATGTCCCCTCGTGCTAGCCACCTCCATCCGCGGGAGAAGGCTCTCGCTGTCCACCCTATCTAACCCTCTGATCATTTTGTATGCCTCTATTAAGTCACCTCTTAACCTTCTTCTCTCTAACGAAAACAACCTCAAGTCCATCAGTCTTTCCTCATAAGATTTTCCCTCCATACCAGGCAACATCCTGGTAAATCTCCTCTGCACCCGTTCCAAAGCTTCCACGTCCTTCCTATAATGAGGCGACCAGAACTGTACGCAATACTCCAAATGCGGCCGTACTAGAGTTTTGTACAACTGCAACATGACCTCATGGCTCCGGAACTCAATCCCTCTACCAATAAAGGCCAACACACCATAGGCCTTCTTCACAACCCTATCAACCTGGGTGGCAACTTTCAGGGATCTATGTACATGGACACCGAGATCCCTCTGCTCATCCCACACTGCCAAGAATTTTACCATTAGCCAAATATTCCACATTTCTGTTATTCTTTCCAAAGTGAATCACCTCACACTTCTCCACATTAACTCCATTTGCCACCTCTCAGCCCAGCTCTGCAGCTTATCTATGTCCCTCTGTAACCTGCAACATCCTTCCGCACTGTCTACAACTCCACCGACTTTAGTGTCGTCTGCAAATTTACTCACCCATCCTTCTGCGCCCTCCTCTAGGTCATTTATAAAATGACAAACAGCAACGGCCCCAGAACAGATCCTTGTGGTACGCCACTCGTAACTGAACTCCATTCTGAACATTTCCCATCAACTACCACTCTCTGTCTTCTTTCAACTAGCCAATTTCTGATCCACATCTCTAAATCACCCTCAATCCCCAGCCTTCGTATTTTTTGCAATAGCCGACCGTGGGGAACCTTATCAAACGCTTTACTGAAATCCATATACACCACATCAACTGCTCTACCCTCGTCTACCTGTTCAGTCACCTTCTCAAAGAACTCGATAAGGTTTGTGAGGCATGACCTACCCTTCACAAAACCATGCTGACTGTCCCTAATCATATTATTCCTATCTAGATGATTATAAATCGTATCTTTTATAATCCTCTCCAAGACTTTACCCACCACAGACGTTAGGCTCACCGGCCTATAGTTACCGGGGTTATCTCTACTCCCCTTCTTGAACAAAGGGACCACATTTGCTATCCTCCAGTCTTCTGGCACTATTCCTGTAGCCAATGATGACCTAAAAATCAAAGCCAAAGGCTCAGCAATCTCTTCCCTGGCTTCCCAGAGAATCCTAGGATAAATCCCATCCGGCCCCGGGGACTTATCTATTTTCACCTTGTCCAGAATTGCCAACACTTCTTCCCTACGCACCTCAATGCCATCTATTCTAATAGCCTGGGTCTCAGCATTCTCCTCCACAATATTATCTTTTTCTTGAGTGAATACTGACGAAAAGTATTCATTTAGTATCTCGCTTATCTCCTCAGCCTCCACACACAGCTTCCCACCACTGTCCTTGACTGGCCCTACTCTTACCCTAGTCATTCTTTTATTCCTGACATACCTATAGAAAGCTTTTGGGTTTTCCTTGATCCTACCTGCCAAAGACTTCTCATGTCCCCTCCTTGCTCGTCTCAGCTCTCTCTTTAGATCCTTCCTCGCTTCCTTGTAACTATCAAGCGCCCCAACTGAAACTTCATGCCTCATCTTCACATAGGCCTCCTTCTTCCTCTTAACAAGAGATTCCACTTCTTTGGTAAACCACGGTTCCCTCGCTCGACCCCTTCCTCCCTGCCTGACTGGTACGTACTTATCAAGAACATGCAATAGCTGTTCCTTGAACAAGCTCCACATATCCAGTGTGCCCAACCCTTGCAGCCTACTTCTCCAACCAACACATCCTAAGTCATGTCTAATGGCATCATAATTGCCCTTCCCCCAGCTATAACTCTTGCCCTGCGGGGTATACTTATCCCTTTCCATCACTAACGTAAAGGTCACCGAATTGTGGTCACTGTTTCCAAAGTGCTCACCTACCTCCAGATCTAACACCTGGCCTGGTTCATTACCCAAACCAAATCCAATGTGGCCTCGCCTCTTGTGGCCTGTCAACATATTGTGTCAGGAAACCCTCCTGCACACATTGTACAAAGAATGACCCATCTAATGTACTCGAACTATATCTTTTCCAGTCAATATTTGGAAAGTTAAAGTCTCCCATAACAACTACCCTGTTACTTTCGCTCTTTTCCAGAATCATCTTCGCCATCCTTTCCTCTACATCCCTAGAACTATTAGGTGGCCTATAGAAAACTCCCAACAGGGTGACCTCTCCTTTCCTGTTTCTAACCTCAGCCCATACTACCTCGGATGAAGAGTCCCCATCTAGCATCCTTTCCGCCACCGTAATACTGTCCTTGACTAGCAGCGCCACACCTCCCCCTCTTTTGCCCCCTTCTCTGAGCTTACTAAAACACCTAAACCCCGGAACCTGCAACAACCATTCCTGTCCCTGCTCTATCCATGTCTCTGAAATGGCCACAACATTGAAGTCCCAGGTACCAACCCATGCTGCCAGTTCCCCAACCTTATTTCGTATACTCCTGGCATTGAAGTAGACACACTTCAACCACCTACCTGAACACTGGCACCCTCCTGCGAAGTCAAATCTGTGCTCCTGACCCCTATACTCTCAATCTCCCGTACCCCAAAACTACAATCCAGGTTCCCATGCCCCTGCTGAATTAGTTTAAACGCCCCCAAAGAGCACTAACAAATCTCCCCCCCAGGATATGGTGCCCCTCAGGTTCAGATGTAGACCATCCTGTCTATAGAGGTCCCACCTTCCCCAGAAAGAGCCCCAGTTATCCAGAAATCTGAATCCCTCCCGCATGCACCATCCCTGTAGCCACGTGTTTAATTGCTCTCTCTCCCTATTCCTCATCTCACTATCACGTGGCACGGGCAACAACCCAGAGATAACAACTCTGTTTGTTCTCGCTCTGAGCTTCCATCCTAGCTCCCTAAAGGCCTGCCTGACATCCTTGTCCCCTTTCCTACCTATGTCGTTAGTGCCAATGTGGACTACGACTTGGGGCTGCTCCCCCTCCCCCTTAAGGACCCGGAAAACACGATCCGAGACATCACGTACCCTTGCACCTGGGAGGCAACATACCAAACGTGAGTCTCTCTCGCTCCCACAAAATCTCCTATCTGTGCCCCTGACTATTGAGTCCCCAATTACTAATGTTCTACTCCTTTCCCCCCTTCCCTTCTGAGCAACAGGGACAGACTCCGTGCCAGAGGCCCGTACCCCATGGCTTACCCTGGTAAGTCGTCCCCCCCACAAGTATCCAAAACGGTATACTTGTTACTCAGGGGAACGACCGCAGGGGGTCCCTGCACTGACTGCTTCTTCCCATTCCCTCTTACAGTTACCCACATCGAGCAGAAATGGCAGCGGATAATCACAGCTAGGAGGAAACTGTGTAGTCCACATTGGCACTAACGACATAGGTAGGAAAGGGGACAAGGATGTCAGGCAGGCCTATAGGGAGCTAGGATGGAAGCTCAGAGCGAGAACAAACAGAGTTGTTATCTCTGGGTTGTTGCCCGTGCCACGTGATAGTGAGATGAGGAATAGGGAGAGAGAGCAATTAAACACGTGGCTACAGGGATGGTGCAGGCGGGAGGGATTCAGATTTCTGGATAACTGGGGCTCTTTCTGGGGAAGGTGGGACCTCTATAGACAGGATGGTCTACATCTGAACCTGAGGGGCACCAATATCCTGGGGGGGAGATTTGTTAGTGCTCTTTGGGGGGGTTTAAACTAATTCAGCAGGGGCATGGGAACCTGGATTGTAGTTTTGGGGTACGGGAGATTGAGAGTATAGAGGTCAGGAGCACAGATTTGACTTCGCAGGAGGGTGCCAGTGTTCAGGTAGGTGGTTTGAAGTGTGTCTACTTCAATGCCAGGAGTATACGAAATAAGGTAGGGGAACTGGCAGCATGGGTTGGTACCTGGGACTTCGATGTTGTGGCCATTTCAGAGACATGGATAGAGCAGGGACAGGAATGGTTGTTGCAGGTTCCGGGGTTTAGGTGTTTTAGTAAGCTCAGAGAAGGGGGCAAAAGAGGGGGAGGTGTGGCGCTGCTAGTCAAGGACAGTATTACGGTGGCGGAAAGGATGCTAGATGGGGACTCTTCTTCTGAGGTAGTATGGGCTGAGGTTAGAAACAGGAAAGGAGAGGTCACCCTGTTGGGAGTTTTCTATAGGCCACCTAATAGTTCTAGGGATGTAGAGGAAAGGATGGCGAAGATGATTCTGGAAAGAGCGAAAGTAACAGGGTAGTTGTTATGGGAGACTTTAACTTTCCAAATATTGACTGGAAAGATATAGTTCGAGTACATTAGATGGGTCATTCTTTGTACAATGTGTGCAGGAGGGTTTCCTGACACAATATGTTGACAGGCCAACAAGAGGCGAGGCCACATTGGATTTGGTTTTGGGTAATGAACCAGGCCAGGTGTTAGATCTGGAGGTAGGTGAGCACTTTGGAAACAGTGACCACAATTCGGTGACATTTACGTTAGTAATGGAAAGGGATAAGTATACCCCGCAGGGCAAGAGTTATAGCTGGGGGAAGGGCAATTATGATGCCATTAGACATGACTTAGGATGTGTTGGTTGGAGAAGTAGGCTGCAAGGGTTGGGCACACTGGATATGTGGAGCTTGTTCAAGGAACAGCTATTGCATGTTCTTGATAAGTACGTACCAGTCAGGCAGGGAGGAAGGGGTCAAGCGAGGGAACCGTGGTTTACCAAAGAAGTGGAATCTCTTGTTAAGAGGAAGAAGGAGGCCTATGTGAAGATGAGGCGTGAAGTTTCAGTTGGGGCGCTTGATAGTTACAAGGAAGCGAGGAAGGATCTAAAGAGAGAGCTGAGACGAGCAAGGAGGGGACATGAGAAGTCTTTGGCAGGTAGGATCAAGGAAAACCCAAAAGCTTTCTATAGGTATGTCAGGAATAAAAGAATGACTAGGGTAAGAGTAGGGCCAGTCAAGGACAGTGGTGGGAAGTTGTGTGTGGAGGCTGAGGAGATAAGCGAGATACTAAATGAATACTTTTCGTCAGTATTCACTCAAGAAAAAGATAATATTGTGGAGGAGAATGCTGAGACCCAGGCTATTAGAATAGATGGCATTGAGGTGCGTAGGGAAGAAGTGTTGGCAATTCTGGACAAGGTGAAAATAGATAAGTCCCCGGGGCCGGATGGGATTTATCCTAGGATTCTCTGGGAAGCCAGGGAAGAGATTGCTGAGCCTTTGGCTTTGATTTTTAGGTCATCATTGGCTACAGGAATAGTGCCAGAGGACTGGAGGATAGCAAATGTGGTCCCTTTGTTCAAGAAGGGGAGTAGAGATAACCCCGGTAACTATAGGCCGGTGAGCATAACGTCTGTGGTGGGTAAGGTCTTGGAGAGGATTATAAAAGATACGATTTATAATCATCTAGATAGGAATAATATGATTAGGGATAGTCAGCATGGTTTTGTGAAGGGTAGGTCATGCCTCACAAACCTTATCGAGTTCTTGAGAAGGTGACTGAACAGGTAGACGAGGGTAGAGCAGTTGATGTGGTGTATATGGATTTCAGTAAAGCGTTTGATAAGGTTCCCCACGGTCGGCTATTGCAGAAAATACGGAGGCTGGGGATTAAGGGTGATTTAGAGATGTGGATCAGAAATTGGCTAGTTGAAAGAAGACAGAGAGTGGTAGTTGATGGGAAATGTTCAGAATGGAGTTCAGTTACGAGTGGCGTACCACAAGGATCTTTTCTGGGGCCGTTGCTGTTTGTCATTTTTATAAATGACCTAGAGGAGGGCGCAGAAGGATGGGTGAGTAAATTTGCAGACGACACTAAAGTCGGTGGAGTTGTAGACAGTGTGGAAGGATGTTGCAGGTTACAGAGGGACATAGATAAGCTGCAGAGCTGGGCTGAGAGGTGGCAAATGGAGTTTTAATGTGGAGAAGTGTGAGGTGATTCACTTTGGAAAGAATAACAGGAATGCGAATATTTGGCTAATGGTAAAATTCTTGGTAGTGTGGATGAGCAGAGGGATCTCGGTGTCCATGTACATAGATCCCTGAAAGTTGCCACCCAGGTTGATAGGGTTGTGAAGAAGGCCTATGGGGTGTTGGCCTTTATTGGTAGAGGGATTGAGTTCCGGAGCCATGAGGTCATGTTGCAGTTGTACAAAACTCTAGTACGGCCGCATTGGAGTATTGCGTACAGTTCTGGTCGCCTCATTATAGGAAGGACGTGGAAGCTTTGGAACGGGTGCAGAGGAGATTTACCAGGATGTTGCCTGGTATGGAGGGAAAATCGTATGAGGAAAGGCTGATGGACTTGAGGTTGTTTTCGTTAGAGAGAAGAAGGTTAAGAGGTGACTTAATAGAGGCATACAAATGATCAGAGGGTTAGATAGGGTGGACAGCGAGAGCCTTCTCCCGCGGATGGGGGTGGCTAGCACGAGGGGACATAGCCTTAAATTAGGGGTAATAGATATAGGACAGAGGTCAGAGGTGGGTTTTTTACGCAAAGAGTGGTGAGGGCCGTGGAATGCCCTACCTGCAACAGTAGAGAACTCGCCAACATTGAGGGCATTTAAAAGTTTATTGGATAAGCATATGGATGATAAGGGCATAGTGTAGGTTAGATGGCCTTTAGTTTTTTTTTCCATGTCGGTGCAACATCGCGGGCCGAAGGGCCTGTACTGCGCTGTATCGTTCTATGTTCTATGTAACCCATATCTAAACATTAATTTTGGTAACTATTTCCACAGTTGCAAACTTAATTCAACTTCATCAGTAAGTTTTCCGCAGTTTCTGCTCACATTTTCTTCAGACTTCTGAAGGGAAAGAAGCAGTGCCCTATCTGTTCTCCTCAGGGAAGAAAAAGTGGGTAGTGGGTGGTAGTGGGCTTACGATCCGGTGGAAAATAGAGCATTGGGCCAAAGACGGGATCGGCACTGGGCACCAATCCTGTCCTGCACCGGCGGGAAGACGCAAATGGGTCATTTTATCTGATTCACAAGCTAGAAGTCCAATTCTCCAGGCCCCTGTGAAGCTCCAAGCCCTCTCAACTGGATCCACATGGGCATTTTCAAGCTTGGTCCTGACACTGTGAACCCTACGGTGGGGCCAAGGGGGTAGGTGACCCCAAATGTCCATCGGAGGGGCCCATCCCCCCTCAACAATGCAAACTGTCCCCCTAGCTAGTAAGCAGACAGATCCCTTGTGGTAAGATTGCAGTTCATAGCCTGCCAGCTCCATGGGTGGGACAGCATGTGAAGAGGGCAAAGTGAGCTCGTTGGGAAAGCGGAGTGAGCAGGCTATGGGCCGGATGGATAGCAAGCAAGTGGGGAGTCCAACCAGAATGAAACAAAAACAGCATTGTAAAAATTGGGTCAGAGTTGGTTGCAATCATAACTGCTGGCTTTGAGAGATACTGATAATGAATGAATAAAAAACAAAGACGCCATTAGAGGGCACAAAACTTCGAAGTACTGTAAACTGTGAAGAGGACAGTGTAGAACTTCAAAAAGCCACCAGTTGGTGGACTGGGCAGATAGATGGCAGAAGAAGTCAATGTGGAGAAGTGTGAGGTGATACATTTTGGTAGAAAGAACATGGAAATATAAAATATGAGGTAAAATTCTTAAAGGGGTGCTGGAGCAGATGGACCTGGTGTTTATGTGTATAGATGATTGAAGGTGGCAGGACAGGTGGAGGAGAGCGGTTAATAAAGCATGTAGTTTTATTAATAGGGGCATAGAGTACAGAAACAAGGAAGTTATGATGAACTTACACAAGACACTAGTTAGACCTCAGCCGGAATATGTGTGTACAGTTCGGTGTGCCGCACTATAAGAAGTTGAACACGCGTTGGACAGCATGCTTACAAGGTTTACAAGAATGCTTTCAGGGATGTGAACTTCAATGATGAGGATAGATTACAGAGATTGGGAATGTTCTCTTTGGCGGGAAGAAGGCTAAGAGGAGATTTGATAAATATTTTCAATGCCATGAGGGGGCTGGGCTGAGTTGATTGAGAGAAAATGTCAAGTTTGTAAAAGGGTCAGGAACTAGATGGCACTGATTTTAAATGATTTGCAAAAGAAGCAAATTTGATGTGAGAAAAGATGTTTTCACACAGTTAGTGGTTCCGGTCTGGAATGCACTGTCTGGAGTTGTGGTGGATGGAGGCAGGTTCAATAAAGACATTCAAGCGGGAATTAGATGAATAGAAACACTGAGCAGGGTTATGGGGAAAAGGCAGGGAAATGGCACAAAGCCATGATGCTCACCAGGAGAGCTGGTGTAGACAAGATGGGCTAAATGGCCTCCTCTGCGGTGCACCAATTATGTGATTCAGTGATACTCTGCGGTGCAAGAGTACTCTCCGCCACAACTTGACTTCATGGGCGGAGCTTCAGGAAATCATGCAAAAGTGGCTACTGCTGCACTCACCCAGGGACGACAGACGATGGAAGGTGGAAAGGGTATTTTCAGAATGTTCACAAATTTCCCCACTTTGAGCTGTGATGCAGCTGACCTACCATCCAAATTTAAAATGTTTAAACAATATGCAGAGCGATGCGGTTTCTTGATGCTGGTATGTCTGAACCAGACAAGGGAGCCTTACAAATTGTCCATACAATTTGGCATGAAGCCGACCGAACATGTCAGAATTAACAACAGAAAAGCTAAAGGGTTCTCAGAAGATATGGACCACAATAGAAAACAAGTTCAGAATCAGGTTAAGCTTCTGTATTCAGCGTTCATGTCATTTCGGTAACAGCCTATTAATCCATAAGTCACTTTGTCAGCAGATGCAGAGAAAAACTCGGATTTTTCAAATGCAAAACTAGCAGGCAGGATTGTTGAGCTGGTAATCACATCTACTCTCATTGAAGCATTCCAGAAAGATCTACTGGACAAGCCCAAACATACAGTATTGAAGGGCGGCACAAGGATGAATGTAAGTTCAAAACCTTCCTTGTAGTGCAACAGAGCTTGCAGATCATTAAGTACAATCCCAATTGTTGACATACTCACTAGCACCCCCCAAACCTAGCAAGACATGTGGAAAATGTGGCCTTCTGCAGGCACCAAGGAAATGCCTCGTTTTCACCAATTCTGCGAAGCATGCGGCAGAAAAGGCCATTGACAGCGGCAGTGCACCAGAGCAAAGACTGATACAGTTACAAAGAACTGCGCACTAATGCAAGAAGACCATCCACAATGGGTACTTCAAAGCAATAAGAAAGACCATCTGGCATTCCATTGGAAACATATACATGAGATGATTGACAAGCCCGGAAACCTGATGATCACCCTGGATATGTTTAGAAGATTGCCAAACCCAGCGAAACAGAAGATATATCCTTAGATCTACACGTTGACTTGATTGAAATCAAACTTGAAGATGTTCTTCAAATAGCTCTGCAACATTTACTGCAATGCAAATGTCAGCAGCTAATTACAAAGTAAAGAAACTGGAAAACCATCTTGAAAGGCAGGCCTGATTGAATTCAACAAGTCCACAAACAGGAGAGACCATTCTGGCCTTATCAGGACAAGCTTACTTCTCTAAAGGAGTTATTTTTAAAGGCTGGCAGGACCATCATACCATACCTTTGTGGCTTTATACTGGGGGAAGCTAGTGGCATAATGACTGTACTAATTGCCTCCTAGTGTCCAAAGGTTAGGTGGGGTTATAGGCATAGGGCAGGGATGTGGGCACAGGTAGAGCGCTGTTTCAGAGGGTGGGTGCCGACTTGATGGCCCAAATGGCCTCCTTCTGTACTGTACGTGTTCTATGATTCTATGTGTCTCATTTTAATTGTTCTCACCACAGAACCTTGTATTTCTGCATGTTCTTTTTTTTTGTTTAAGCCTACCAGCTCCAGCAGTATTTTGTATTTTGCTTGTTGCTCTCTTCAGATTAGCATTAATTCATCTGACGCAAGTGAGGATGTTAAAGGTTCTGAGAATGATGTTAAAGTAGTTTTGCTGCCCTCCAACACAAACCATTGAATCCAACTCTAACATACTATCTGAAAATGCTGGATATGCTCAGTAGGTCAGGCAGGCTCTGAGAGAGGGGAACTCTTAATTGGCACAGGTCGATTGAGGGATAAACATTAGCTAGGACATCAGACATGAGAAGTGTCAGACGCTCGGGCAGCACGGTAGCACAAGTGGATAGCATCGTGGCTTCACAGCGCCAGGGTCCCAGGTTCGATTCCCCCGCTGGGTCACTGTCTATGCAGAGTCTGCACATTCTCCCCATGTCTGCGCGGGTTTTCTCTGGGTGCTCCGGTTTCCTCCCACAGTCCAAGACGTGCAGGTAAGGAGGATTGGCCATGATAAATTGCCGTTAGTGACCAAAAAGGTTTCGGAGGGGCTATTGGGTTATGGGGATACGGTGGAAGTGAGGGCTTAAGCGGGTCGGTGCAGACCTCAATGGGCCGAATGGCCTCCTTCTGCACTGTATGTTCTATAGTCTATGTTTGCGATGTTACCGTTGATATGCAAATAAAGAAGCTGTGAAAGGATTGAGGGGAACAAATGAAAGGGAAGGTCTGTGATGGGCTGAAGGTAGGAGAGATTAAATGACAACAAGGATGTTGGTGCAAAACCGCAGTTCAGCCCCATTATCATCTTTGGCAAAGGTTCTCTTTTGGCGTGCAACCCAATAACAATGAAAAGCCAAAGGGAGCTGTTTTATAGCCTGTCAGAATAAAAAAATGAAAATGGAGCAATCTAGTAAATGGGAACAAGAGGATCTCTCAGCTCGATATTGTGGAATGGCGGCACTGAGGTCCCAGGCTCGATCCTGGCTCTGGGTCACTGTCCGTGTGGAGTTTGCACATTCTCCCCGTGTTTGCGTGGGTTTCGCCCCCGCAACCCAAAGATGTGCAGGCTCAGTGGATTGGCCATGCTAAATTGCCCCTTAATTGGAAAAAATTAAATTGGGTACTCTAAATTAAAACAAAGGATATTATGGAATGGTCGAAATATTTATTTCATCCATTTATACACTTGGTGGAAGAGGAAGAGATGAAGGCAATGGGAGACGATAAAGGATATACTGAATATTGTATCATCGAGAGCCTGAGGAATTGGGCAGGCTTGAGTGGCTCATGTTCTTATCCCATTTCAACTTCATTATCAGGGACAATTGTCTGGTGCCTCAAAGGTACTCCAACCTTGATGGGGCTTCAGGCTAGCAGATGTTGATGGTTCGCTTTTGCTTGAATATACTGGGAATTCAGCAAGATTTACCAGGTGTAACTTTCCTTCATGTCAATCCATCATGGAGTACATTTGCCCTGTACGGTAGTTCAAACATTGAATCTCGGCAAGTTATTTGTGGACATAACCACAGCCATCCTCACAAGTATGTTGTCCAGCAGGCCTCAATGGGCAGAGGAAGCAGAAAAGACTCATTCTTCTTCAAGTTAGAAGTCTTTTTGCTCCTTCCTTTCTTGTTGATGAGCCCATTCATTCACAACTGCTGCAAAGTTCTTGCAAGAAAAGCCTAAAGGATTTTAGCTTCACAGTTAGTCATAATTTGATCAAAACAACCTGGCACTGCATCCAGTCCCCATTGTCATTCCATCATGGCCCCAATTCGTGAAGACAACTCAGCACGTCATTGGTACAAAACCTCAAATAAAACCAATGGCGATGGACAGAGAGGTTTCCGAGGTAGGAGAGAATGGAAGAACAACTGCGAGACAAAGTGGATCCTATCCAATCGCAATCATTTCAGCCAGTAGTTAGCTTTGATTCTAGGAATAGAAATTGGGGAAAAGGGCGGCATGGTGGCACAGTGATTAGCACTGTTGCCTCATGGCGGCAACGACCCGGGTCCAATTCCGCTCTTGGGTTTGTATTCAGCTTGCACATTCTCCCTGCGACTGCATGGGCTTTCTCTGGGTGCTTTGGTTTCCTCCCACAGAAAAAGATGTGCCGGTTAGGTGGTTTGGCCATGCTAAATTGCCCTTAGTGTCCAAGGATGTGCAGGTTAGGTTACAGAGATAGGGTGGATGGGCCGGGAAATTGACCCAGATATACGCTCTGTAAGAAGGACTCAATGGGCCACATGGCTTACTGCTGCAGTGTAGGGATTCTATAAAAGATTGTCTGCATAGTTTCAAAATTATTATCGTCAGACAAAAATGGATGCTTCTTGCCTCAGAGGGAATGGCCTTATGGTTACTTAATGAATATACTCACTATATATAAATATTGCCCAGAAATGGAGTATGGCGTTGCCGCCATGAGCTTATATGATGCTGTGAGAAACAACTGCCTGATCGTGTCTCGAGAGTTTATAACTGTTTGATCAGTGCAGTGTAACCTTGGAAGAGCTGGAGTACACCGTGTAATTGGGTACATACGAACGATTCAGATGAGAGGTGAGATTGCCTTTTCATGTCCCAGATAACTCTCTTGTTAGTCCATCAATTTGGAACATTTGGGGCCCGTCACTTGGATGAATGCTGCGTTGTTCTCATGATGATATTTTAAAATTTAAATGACCCAATTGGGCAGGAAGCGAGCATATATCCCATATGTAGCAGTGAGCACCTCCAGGAGGTGGGAGCTGCCTGCCGAGTGCTAGCAACAAAGGCAGAGGGCAGCCATGTTGAGGCCTGCTACCTGCCTCCTCACAGCCCACAGCTGAACCAAACCGATCATAGAATCATAGAATTTTCTGTGCAGAAGGAGGCCATTCGGCCCATCGAGTCTGCACCGGCTCTTGGAAAGAGCACCCTACCCAAGCCCACACCCCCACCCTATCCCCAGAACCCAGTAACCCTATATAGAATCCCCCATACAGGACGTGTCATGGAAAAACGTTCTGTACAAATTCTGCTGAAGTTCCAATCCTCTACTTTGTTCTTGAACAGAGACCCCAGAAACCATAACTCAAGCTATCAACAGAGTATGTTGCTTTTAAGAATAGTACTAACTGGCACTGCAGGATTTAGGGCTGGTCATTAGGGGACCTCATTAAAGGTGGATACATTACTTCTCCAGGATGTTAGGAGAATATTTAGTCAATCCCTCCAGCATAAATGTGAAAACCTCAAGTTAATAATAGACTTCAAACTCCCAATTGTCAGCAGCACTAATCATGCTGATGTGCCAAATCATTAACCACACTGCCTGTTAGCAACCTGAAAGAGCACAGTGGATGCATTCTCTTCATCTCAGTTCACCTTGCCCTTGCTCCTCTGAGTTCACCACCACCCTTCCCATCTAAACCTCTCCCTCCAGGTTAACTGTGGTGGCTGAGGACACACACTAGAGGCTTCCAGTAGTTAACAAATGGTTTATTGACGAAAAGCAAGGCAGTTAAGTAGCAGGCACAGAACTCAATCTAACAGGTCTGATCACTTTGACTCCAGGAGCCACACTGCCTGGGGTCTTGCTCCAAGGGCTCCGAGCAAACTCCCTATTGGCCAGCGTTTGCACGCACCTATATGATTGGCCCTGAGCCGGTCACGTTGTCCGAGGAACTGGTCCACTTAAAGGTGTCACATTACCATATCCCCCCCTGTCCCTGCTAACATACCACACAAAAAAAAAGATATACAGATTTTACAAACTAACAAAGGATAACAGGGAAAAGAGAGTCCATCAAAAAAATCAATTGGTCCGGAGACCTCAGAGTCTTCCATGACTTTCACGGCCCACCTACTGGCTCGGCATCCTTCGAGGTAGTCAAGTTGTCAACAGCTGGTGAGACTTCAGTTGGCACCACCTTAACGACAGAACTGGCCACGCCGGCTTCCACATGTACAGCTGGTTGAGTGAATTCAGGAATCCTCGGTTTTATTTGGTCAGAAACATTTACAGGTGTGTCTCTAACACTGGTGGAATTTGTTGACTTCAAATTGGGGGTTGTCACCCCCAGCCCCTCAAGCGGTCAACGCGCTTTTTGGCAATCCTTCCATTTGCATTGACTTTGTTTGACACGGGCCCTAACTGGGCCAGAACCTAGCCAGCTAGCTAAGGCATCCCTGAGGTGAAACTATGAACCAAAACTGGAACCCCCACCCAGATCAATCTGTCACCCACCTGTGCAGCCCTCTGGAAGTCCTGACATGCCTCCACCCTCCCTGCAAAACACAAAATCCACTGGGATCTGAGGCACTGGCCCATGAGCAGCTCAGCAGGTGTGATCCGCGTGGTGGTGTGGGGATTTCAGTTATATGACAATACAAAATTGGCCTTCATTGGCGTAGTGGTTTGTCAGACTGTTCCTGTGTCCAGTGCATTCTTGGATGTCTGAGCAGCCCTCTTGGCCAAACCAGTTTGAAGCCGGGTGGTACAGGGCAATCCTTGTATGCCATATGTCATTGGCTCAGACGGAAACCTGAAAATCATTCCCGTAAAAGGTGTGGGTGTTTATTGTGGCAAACATCTGGGACTCTTTGTCCAATTCCAATTGCAGTTTATGCACGGCTGAGATCCGATTTGGAGTAGGTAAGGCCGTCGCCAGCTTGTCGTAGGGGAACCCGATCCGGGGAATTGGTTTTCTATCCACCTGGACAGCCTGATTTATGGTTAGTTTGTAGTCCCCACAGATTCTTATTGAACAATCTGTTTTGAGAATGGGGATTGTGTGTGCTGCCCACTTAGAGAACTGAACCGGTTTGATAATGCCCAGTTCTTCTAATCTCTTAAACTTAGCTTCAACATTCTAATGCAGGGCATATGGAACTGGTCTGGCTCCAATGAACTTGGGTGTCGAATCCGAATTGACATGGATTTTGACTTTGACGCCTTTGATCCAACCTGGTTCTTTGCGAAAAACATCTTCCCACCGTATCAGGACATCTTGGAGGATGCCATTGGAAATGAGAAAAAATTCCATCCAATTGAGCTTAATCTTCTGTGACCAGTCCCTTCCCATCAGGCTGGGTCTGTACCCTTCCACAACAACCAAGGGCAGACTGGCCTATTGCACCTTATAAGCCACTGGTGTATTGGTGGTCTGAAGGAGTTTCAAGGTTTCCCCAGGGTAGGTAGAAAGCTTGGCTGTGGTGCTGTTCATATCCATCATGGATACTTGAAAGTCTGCTCTCTTCAACGGTCACCTGCGCCCCAGTGTCGACTTCCACTTTGAGGAGTTTGCCACTTAACCTTAAGACAATTTCAATCAAAGCTGTCTTATTCAATTGGACTGCATTCAACCGATACAATGCATGCTCTTCTTTAGAGCACTTCTCCACTATTGTCAGTGGCACTGTGGACTGCTGCTGCTTTTATTTTATTTTGTGTTGGTGTACTTTGCCTAGCATGGCAACGTGCTTGATTGTGACTTCTGCGATATTACTGGAAACACACAAACTCCCGAACATGGCAGGTCTCTTGGGGACAATCCCCCCCAGCCTCCCCCCCCCCGATGATAACAGTCCATCTCAAACTTGGGTTGATGTCCATCCTTTTTCTGGTCCCTTGACTCTGGTCCGTCCCGAGGACTGTGTCTGGTTCTCTGCTGTGGCTGTTGATTCTGCCACGGACCTCGTGGCCATACTGCCCCGTACTAGATTGTCTACACTTTGGAACTCAGTGGCGCCTTACTCAGCGCACTCCGTCGCCTGAGCTATCTTGATTGCCTTTTCCAATGTAATAGTGGATTCAGCCTGGAATTTCTTCTGGATATTGAGATTATGGATCCCACAAGCCAGTCGGTCACACAACATATTACTCAGCGCAGTCCCTAATTCCCAGTGCCCAGTGAGTTTCGAAGCTTGGCTATGGAGGCTAAGATGGTCTTTTCAGAGTCCCTCACCGCTGAGTTGAATTTATAATGTTGGATGGTTGAGTTGAAGTGTTCTTTGACCAACCTAACTATCAGATCACAGGTCTTTAAGAGTTGGGTGCCTCCGGGGATGTGAGGTTCTAAATTAAATTATATGTTTGTGGAAAACAAGCTGTCACCCTCTGTTTGTCCTTGCCTCGAGATTGTGATCTCGTTCGCAATCAAACTCCCTATTGGCCAGGGTTCGCATGCTCCCATGTGATTGGCCTCAAGCCAGTCATGTGGTCCATCGAGCCTGTCCCCTTAAAGGGGCCTAGCTGCCACATTAACCCATGATTGAGAGAACAGTTTGGCAGGTCAAATGCACTGAAGCAGTTGAGTCTTTATTAATGCAACATTTCCTGCCTAATTTTACCTATCGAGCTTTATCTATCTCTCTCTCTCCTATCTATTCATCCAAACTTTTAGCACTAATGTAATGGTAAGGACTGTCACATTACTATTGAATTGCAGCAGGAGGTCTTGTGGCGCAGTTGGTAGCATCTAGAACATAGAACAATACAGCGCAGTACAGGCCCTTCGGCCCACGATGTTGCACCGACATGGGAAGTCAAAAACTAAAGGCCATCTAACCTACACTATGCCATTATCATCCATATGCTTATCCAATAAACTTTTAAATGCCCTCAATGTTGGCGAGTTCACTACTGTTGCAGGTAGGGCATTCCACGGCCTCATCACTCTTTGCGTAAAAAACCTACCTCTGACGTCTGTCCTATATCTATTACCCCTCAATTTAAGGCTATGTCCTCTCGTGCTAGCTACCTCCATCCGCGGGAGAAGGCTCGCACTGTCCACCCTATCTAACCCTCTGATCATTTTGTATGCCTCTATTAAGTCACCTCTTAACCTTCTTCTCTCTAACGAAAACAACCTCAAGTCCATCAGCCTTTCCTCATAAGATTTTTCCCTCCATACCAGGCAACATCCTGGTAAATCTCCTCTGCACCCGTTCCAAAGCTTCCACGTCCTTCCTATAATGAGGCGACCAGAACTGTACGCAATACTCCAAATGCGGCCGTACCAGAGTTTTGTACAGCTGCAACATGACCTCATGGCTCCGGAACTCAATCCCTCTACCAATAAAGGCCAACACACCATAGGCCTTCTTCACAACCCTATCAACCTGGGTGGCAACTTTCAGGGATCTATGTACATGGACACCGAGATCCCTCTGCTCATCCACACTGCTAAGAATTTTACCATTAGCCAAATATTCCGCATTCCTGTTATTCTTTCCAAAGTGAATCACCTCACACTTCTCTACATTAAACTCCATTTGCCACCTCTCAGCCCAGCTCTGCAGCTTATCTATGTCCCTCTGTAACCTGCAACATCCTTCCACACTGTCTACAACTTCACCGACTTTAGTGTCGTCTGCAAATTTACTCACCCGACCTTCCATGCCCTCCTCTAGGTCATTTATAAAAATGACAAACAGCAACGGCCCCAGAACAGATCCTTGTGGTACGCCACTCGTAACTGAACTCCATTCTGAACATTTGCCATCAACCACCACCCTCTGTCTTCTTTCAACTAGCCAATTTCTGATCCACATCTCTAAATCACCCTCAATCCCCAGCCTCCGTATTTTCTGCAATAGACGACCGTGGGGAACCTTATCAAATGCTTTACTGAAATCCATATACACCACATCAACTGCTCTACCCTCGTCTACCTGTTCAGTCACCTTCTCAAAGAACTCGATAAGGTTTGTGAGGCATGACCTACCCTTCACAAAACCATGCTGACTATCCCTAATCATATTATTCCTATCTGGATGATTATAAATCGTATCTCTTACAATCCTCTCCAAGACCTTACCCACAACAGACGTGAGGCTCACCGGCCTGTAGTTACCGGGGTTATCTCTACTCCCCTTCTTGAACAAAGAGACAGAAGCTCTGGGTTCAAGTCCCACTCCAGGACCTGATGGCCAAGGAAGGTGCATTCATAACGCAACAAAACAGGTTGAGTGTGTCATTGGAGTGGCACCCCTCAAACTATAAGCCAATGGTGACAAATTAGTCACCTGTTCTGGGAATTACTAGCTAGGGAAACAGACAAAAGTCTGCCTTCGTGTATCACTAGGTGTGGGAAAAGGGTTGGAATTGAAATTACAGAACCTGGCTCAGAGTGAAGAGACCTCTCGTCTGTCTTTCAATTATCCAGTTAAAATTTCAATTTGGATTCAGTCTCAGGTTTTTGTGTTCCTGAATTACTGACAATTAGACAGGTGAAGACAGTAATATGTTCCCCATTGCCAAGACGCAGATGGTGGCTTCTTCCTGAGTCGATTCTCGAGTGTTGTCTCTGTTGGTACTGTACTCTGATTGAAAAGGTAAGGGCGGGCACGGAGAGATTGTTTTCCCTGGCCGGAGAATCTAAAACACATGGGGACCCGCAATCTCAGGATAAATGACTAACCAGCTGAGATGAGGAGAGATATCTTCACTCAAAAAGATTGTGAATCTTAGGAAATTTCGACCCCAGGGGATTATGGATGCTCCAACGTTGAAAATATTTCAGGCTGGGATGGACAGATTTTTGGTTTCTCAGGGAAGTAAGGGATATGGGGAGCAGGTGGGAAAATGGAGTTGAAGCCCAAGATCAGCCAGGATCATACTGAATGAGGGAGTAGGTCAAGCGGTCTACTCATGCTCCTATTCCATGTGAACACCACAATCCTAATATCTGAGGGAATTATTGAAACAAATTGGCTTTTCATTTCAGCGTCATTGCTGCAACCGGGGTGTGAAACCAAAAGGTGATGCAAATTGCAAAAGGTGGGGATGGCATTGTTCTGGGCGGGGAAATAAATGTTAGCACTGCTGCTTCATGGCGGCAGGGTCCTGGGTTTGATTCTGACCTTGGTTTACTGTGGGGAGTTTGCACTTTTTCCCCTTGTCCACGTGGGTTCCTCAAGGTGCTCAGGTTTCCTCACACAGTCCAAAGATGTGCATGCTAGGTGAAATGGTTATGCTAAAATTGCCCCTTAGATAACCAGGAATGTAGGGCGGCATCTGGCGCAGTGGTTAGCACTGGGACTATGTTGCTGAGGACCCGGGTTAGAATCCCGGCCCTGGGTCACTGTCCGTGGAGAGTTTTCACATTCTCCCCATGTCTGTGTGGGTTTCGCCCCCACAACCCAAAGATGTGCAGGTTAGGTGGATTGGCCATGCTAAATTGCCCCTTAATTAGAAAAAAATAAATTGGGTACTCTAAATTAAAAAACAAGGGGCGCAATTCTCCGCTCCCCACGCCAGGTGGGAGAATCGCAGGAGGAGGGCTGGGCGACTCACGCCACGCCCCCCTTCCCCCCCCCCCCCCCCGCGATTCTCCCACCCCCTGCTCAGAAGAATCGGCGCTCGCCGTTTTTCACGGCGACCGGCGATTCTCTGGCCCGGATGGGCCGAGCGGCCTGCCGTTCCCCACCGGTTCACGACGGCGGCAACCACACCTGGTCACTGCCGTCGTGAACATGGGCGCCAAATGCTCGTTTGAAGCTTGTGGGAGGCGGAGAGGGGAGTGAGCACCACGGCCGTGCTCGAGAGGGGAATGGCCCGCGATCGGTGCCCACCGATCGTTGGGCCGGCGTCTCAAAGCGACGCACTCTTTCCCCTCCGCCGCCCCGCAAGATCAAGCCGCCACGTCTTGCGGGGCAGCGGAGGGGAAGATGGCAACCATGCATGCGCGGGTTGGAGCCATCAGCCGTCGTGACGTCAGCCGCGCATGCGTGGGTTGGAGCTGGCCAACCTGCCCATGCGCAGCTGACATCACATAGGCGCCGCTGTCGCGTCATTCTTGGCGCGCCGCCTTGACACAAGCGTCAAGGCCCGGCGGCCGAGAGTTACGGAGCGCCGCTCCTTGCCTCCCTGGTGGGGGTGAATAAGATGCGAGGAGTGGCCTCCGAGGCCGTCGTGAAACTCGGCCGAGTTCACAACGGCCTTCCCAATTTATCGCGGGAGCGGAGAATTCCGCCCAAGACATCCAGGAATGTGCAGATTAGGGAGGCTATGAAGATAAGGTGGGGGAATGGGGCTGGGTAAGGTGCTGTTTTGGAGGGTCGGTGGGCCAAATGGCCTCCTGCACTGTAGGAATTCTATGGATTCTATTCTATGGAAGGGACACTGGTGCTGTTATACTAAGACAGAATGCAGTCCAGTGTTTTCTTCCTTTTATTAATACCACTGAGGAACAGCCTTTAAAGTGGTGTTCCTGTTTTTATTCAGCAAAGCTTGACATTTCAGTTTGCACTCACTTGTGCACGACAAACAGAGAGCCAACGTTACACTTCATCACTGAGCACAGGGTGATGGAGGAT
The DNA here is from genome assembly GCF_902713615.1 of Scyliorhinus canicula. Lineage (NCBI taxonomy): Eukaryota > Metazoa > Chordata > Chondrichthyes > Carcharhiniformes > Scyliorhinidae > Scyliorhinus > Scyliorhinus canicula. The sequence continues at coordinate 93,450,484 of NC_052160.1, read as the reverse complement.
GGTGACTAAAATTCAGTCCAGAATAGGTGAGAGCTGATTCCTTTCAATCTTTCAACCCTTTCAGTCAGCCCTTGACGTTCAAACTCTATCTATGGTTAAGCGTGTTCAGTCTCATTGATGAAGGCAGTTAAGGAGCTCCAATTACCCACAGGGGAAAAATAAATGTGAAGTAGGAGACCTGTCTGTTACCCGTCTCGGAATTGAAAAGAGGCAATGTTTGCTTTTAGGGCAATTTAGTATGTAAGCTATGAATAACTTAGGTGAACTAAATGATCCAGATACATTCGACATATCCTGGTTTTGTGGGCCTGATATCATCAATAACATATATTCGATGAGCTTAAATTAAAAAATGAATGAAAATCGCTTATTGTCACGAGTAGGCTTCAATGAAGTTACTGTGAAAAGCCCCTAGTCGCCACATTCCGGCGCCTGTCCGGGGAGGCTGGTACGGGAATCGAACCGCGCTGCTGGCCTGCTTGGTCTGCTTTAAAAGCCAGTGATTTAGCCTGGTGAGCTAAACCAGCCCCTTGCAATTGAATGCAATTGATGCACAGTTGAATGAGAGATTTACACCACAAAGATTTTGCACAGCTGACTGGGGTGGGATTTTCCTGCTGCCCCCTCCCTGCGGCGTGTTTCACGGCGGCAGAGGCAGCCTGCCATTGGCCGATGGCGGGGTCTTCTCACTCTACTACTGTCAATGGGGTTTCCCATTGTATGCACCCCCCACCACTGGGAAAATGGGACCGGACGGTCCCGGCGGTGGGTCACAGCCGGAACATTCTGGCCAATGCTCTCCGTGTTCTGGATAATCACGGTAAATAATTTTTCCCTGTGTAAAGCATCCGCTTAAATCTACCGCAAAATTATAACTCAGCATGTCACATGCTTCCCACGCCAGGAAGTCTGGCCAATAAACTCCAAGATGGGGCTTTAGAGTTGCCATGTTTCTGTTTGCAACCTAAAAACTCCAATGGTCTTCACAGGGCACTGTCCATGACGCCGAGCTGGACCTATTGGTGAGTTTTCATCTATTCATGGTCAGCTGTTTCCCTGTGTACCTGCACCAATCTTATTTCTGGCCCTGAGGAAGGCCAAGGCATGGAACCTCAGACATCTGGGGCACCCTGGGTGGCATCGCTGGTCTCACAAGAGGCTGTGTCAAGGCTCTGCCCCAAAAGGATGACTAGGAATCTGAGTCTCTAGGCCTTGACCGACTTAGTGGGTTTCCCTGCCATTCTGACCTACTCCCATCAACGTTATAGAAGCAGGAGGAAACCATTTGGCCCTTCGAGCCTGAATCCACCTTCCCCCATATCCCTTGATTCCTTTAGCCCAAACAGCTATTTATATAATACCTTCTTGAAATGACACGATGTTTTGGCCTCAACTACTCTCTGTGGCAGTCAATTCCACAGATTCACCACTCTCTGGTTGAAGAAATTTGTCCTCACCTCAGTCTTAAAAGATTTACCCCTTATCCTACACTATGACCCCTAGTCCTGGACTCCCCCATTCTTTCTGAATCTGCCCTGTCTAATCCTGTTAGAATTTATTTTATAAGTATCTGTGAGATCCCCGCCCACTCTTCTAAATTCCAATGAATATAATCTTGACCGATTTAATCGCTCCTCATATGACAGTCCTGCCATCGCAGGAATCAGCCTGCATTCCCTCCACAGCAAGAACATCTTTCCCCAGATAAGGACACCAAAACTGCACACTACATAGAATTTACAGTGCAGAAGGAGGCCATTCGGCCCATCGAGTCTGCACCGGCTCCTGGAAAGAGCACCCTACCCAAGGTTAACACCTCCACCCTATCCCTATAACCCAGTAACCCCACCCAACACTAAGGGCAATTTTGGACACTAAGGGCAATTTATCATGGCCAATCCACCTAACCTGCACATCTTTGGACTGTGGGAGGAAACCGGAGCAACCGGAGGAAACCCATGCACACACGGGGAGGATGTGCAGACTCCGCACAGACAGTGACCCAAGCCGGAATCGAACCTGGGACCCTGGAGCTGTGAAGCGATTGTGCTATCCACAATGCTACCATGCTGCCCCGTGCGGCCAGGTGTGGCCTCACCAATGCCCTATACCAGTGCTTTACAAACTTTTTTTCCCAGGACCCACTTTTGCCAACTGGCCAACTTTCAGGACCCACGCCGGCTGACCTTCGGGACCCACTCTTTCCTGAACAAGGCAGTTTTGGGACACTAAAGTTTACTTGCCCCAGGCAACAGAGAGAAAGAAAATCATCTAATTTTCCTGTTTTTAATCACTATCCAGTAGGCCTGGTGCATTGAATTTTTGTCAACATTGAGTGAGGACAGGATAATTGAGCTAACTGACCCTCAAAAGTACCAAAGTATCTGAATTTAAAACAGACAATGCTGGAAACAGACAACAGATCAGGCAGCGTCTGATGGCTGTGATGGAAGGCCATCGACCTGAAACATTCAGCCATTTCTTTATTTATCATTAAACATTGAAACGCAGCTCAAAGCTAAAATGAAGGGGATGGGAAAGTAAAACGCGTATCCTTTTTCAGGCATTCTGTCTCCCCTTTCTCAGCAATATGGTGTATTCCATATTCCAGGTGTTGAAACCGCTGAGATTTACTTTAACAGGCTGAATGTGTGATTAAATACACACACGTTCACAGACACATAAAATCAGCACAGTGGCCAGGCATTTAATTAAAACAGAGAGAAGGGACTGACAGATTTTGTGGTTAGTTGTGTGGCAGGGTTAAAAACAAATATGTGCAGAATCACAAAACAATCTGAATCCCATTTGCAGAGCTTTCAAAAGAACCCCAATGCTAAATTATATTCAGCAATTAGAACTGAATTTCGGAAAGGGACATCTAAATTTGCCTCCGAGCCAATGTACAACTTTACCTTGATCTTTAATGAGAGTAGGTGACTCCCTCCCTTAATTAGACAGATAAATCGATTAGCTACAATGTTTATGATCTTGCCAATCCTGCTCTTCAATAGAGAAGTTGCCTCTGCACTTCAACGATTTGGCAGGTTAATCAAATGCCACCTTAAACTCCATTCATTCATCAGGGCCCGGATTTATCACATTTCCAGACAGAAATGCTGAGCACAAATTAGAAAGGATGTTAAGGTATCAAGCCCCGTTTTGTTCTGACCTACAATGGTGCGCACATGGTCACTTCCCCCGAGTTGCATTCACTCCAGCATGATCTTCCTGATAAATGTATGTCCATCAGCTCCTATGTCTCCATAACCAATTACAGTGCACTGAAATTACTTACTTCAAGTAATTAAAGGAGAAATACTGATAAACATGGGGATGGATTCTCCGTCCCGGCGCGCCACATTTCCGTTTCACTCCGCCGGCGGGATGCTCCGTTACGCCGGCTAGTCAATGGGGTTTCCCATTGTGGGGCAGCCCCTGGGCTGCCGGCAAAATGGAGCATCCCGCAGCGGAGAATCCAGCCCATGAATTTGGTGCAATAAGCCAGAATTCTAACTGTCAAATCTGTCCTTATTGTAATTGTTTAAGGAGAGGACTGAATTGCCATTTTAGGTAGGATTTCCCCTGCAAGCCTCTGAATGTTGCCATTGGAAAATTCTACGTTAGAGGCAGATAGGCACAGCAAGAAGCAATTCAATCCGGCCTTCCCAGCCTTTTTGACACCCGCCCATGACCCACCCGCAGGTCACTACCTGTACTTTGAAAAACCCTGTCCTATACAATTGTAGTAAAACATCCCTATTCCTATACTCAAATCCTCTTGCTATGAAGGGCAATATATCATTTGCCTTCTTTACTGCCTCCTGTACCTGCGCACTTACTTTCAGCGGTTGATGCACCAGGACACTGAGGGCGGGATTCTCTCAGCCTGGGGCCGGGACGGAGAATCCCCACGACCGGCGCGAATCATGCCACGCCGCCCCGACGCTAGCATACGATTCTCCGCAGAGCAGGGAATCGGCGCCGGCGTGGTTGGCACAGCGCCGGTTGTGTGCCGCTCTACACGGCCAAGAGTGGTCCAAGCGGCCGTCGGAAAAATGGCGAGTCCCGCCGGCACCGTCCACACCTGCTCTCAGCCGGCCGGAACTCGGCTTGGAAGGGTCGGGGGGCGGCCTGTAGGGGAGGGGGGGGGGGGGGGGGGTCTGACCCCGGGGCGAGGCCTCCTTTCTTCCACGCCAGACCCTGTGGTTGTGCGCCATGTTGTGTCGGGGCCAGCGCATTGAAGGAAGCCACTAAGCATGTACGCATTGGCGCCGGTGCCACTGCGCATGCGCGGATCCCGCGGTACCCAGTTCACGCCGGGATCAGCAGCTGGAGTGGCGTGAACTGGCCCCCTGTAGGGGCCAGAATTCCTGATCCTGAGGCCGTTTTAACATCGTCGAGAAATGCAACGGCGTTTCCGACGGTGTCAACACTTAGCCTCAGGATCACAGAATCCCATCCTGAGTATCCTGCTCTCTGAATTTATACCCAAATAAGAATCTGCCTTCCTATTTTTGCTACCAAAATGGATAACCTCACATTTATCCACATTATACTGTATCTGCCATGCATATGCCCACTCACTCAGCCTGTCCAAATCCTACTGAAGCATCTCTGTATCTTCCTCACAGCTCACCCTCCCACCCAACTTTATATCATTGTGTAAATTTGGAGATAATACATTTAGTTCCCTCGTACAATTCATTAATATATAATGTGAACAGTTAGAGTCCTGGCACAGATACCTGCCGTACCCCACTAGCCACAGCCTGCCAATCAGAAAAAGACGCATTTATTCCACCTTTTTGCTTCCCATCTGCTAACCAACTTTCTACCCATCTCGAGGCACTACCAACAATCCCATGCATTTTAACTTGACATAGTAATCTGCTTTGTAAGACGTTCTGACAGTCTAAGCAAACCACATCCACTGGTTCTACCTGGAATCTTTACTAGTTGCATCTTCCAAGAATTCTAGTAGGTTTGTCAAGCATGATTTCCCTTTCATAAATCTATGTTGACTTTGTCTGATTATACCACTGTTTTCCAAATGTTGTTCGATGAAATCCTTGATAATGGACTCTGGCAACTTCCCTACTACCGGCGTTAGACTCACTGGTCTACAGTTCCCTGTTTTCTCGTTACCTCCTTTTTGAATACAGGGGCTGGTTTAGCTCACTGGGCTAAATCGCTGGCTTTTAAGCAGACCAAGCAGGCCAGCAGCATGGTTCGATCCCCATACCAGCCTCCCCGGACAGGCGCCGGAATGTGGCGACTAGGGGCTTTTCACAGTAACTTCATTGAAGCCTACTCATGACAATAAGCGATTTTAATTTCATTTCGAATAGCGGGGTTACATTACCTCCCCTCCAATCTGTAGGAACCATTCCAGAATTCAAGGAATTTTGGAAAATGACCACCAATAGATCTATTATTTAAAGGGCCACTTCCTTAAGTACTCTTGATGAAGAATATCATGCTGTGGATATTCACCTGCCTTCAGTCCCATTAATGTCCCCCAAACTATTTATTTAGTAATACTCACTGAAACTTGTGTTTCTCAGAACTTCCTGTATATTATTCATTTCCTCCTTTGTGAAGCCAGAAGCAAAGTACGAATTTGTTTAGCTTTCTCAGCAATTTCTGTGTTCCCTGTTATGAATCCCCCATTTCTGACTGTAAGGGGCCTACATTAGTTTTATCAGTCTTTTTCTCTTCATATACCCATTGAAACTTTTACAGTCAGTTTTTATGTCCCCTGCTAGCTTACTTTCATATTTTGTCTTCCCCTTCATAATCAATCCTTTGGACCACCTTTGTTGAATTTTAAACTGTTCCTAATCCTCAGGTCTATTGCTTTTCCTTGTGAATTGTATGCCTCTTCTTTGAATCTAATACTATCTCTAATTTTCCTTGGAAGCCATGATGAGGCCATGGTTCCCTATCTACTCTTGCGCCAAATAGGAATAAACAACTTTTGGAGTTCACTATTTGTTCCTTGAATGCCTGCCATTGCCTGTCCACTGCCCTTCCTTTCAGCCATGTTTCCAGTCCATTATAGCCAACTCATGCCATCATTTATTGAGGTTTAGGATCCTGGTCTCAGAATCAACTACCTCACTATTCATCTTGATAAAGAATTCCATCATATTATGATCACTCATCACCAAGGGTTTTCTCATCATTATGCACCCCTCCGGTCTGCAGCTGCAGATTTTCAGGACCACTAGGCCATTCACATAATTGAAAAGATCTCTGCATGGACTGTAGACATTATAACATTGAAAATTAACACTGAAGAATGTAAGGGTAGGGGACAGGCAGAGGTACCAACCATAATCGTGCAATCCTTCTTCAGGAGTATTCCAGAGGAATGGATGGTTGCAAATTCTGCACCCTTGTTCCAAAAATGAGTTGTAGGATCAACATAATAATTACAGGACAATCAGTTCACTGTTCGGTGATGGGGAAGCTTTTAGGAATACCCTGGGACAAAATGAACAGCCACGTGAACAAGCATGGATTACTAAAAGAGAGCCAGAATTTGTTAAGAAGAAATTATGCTTGACTATAATCAAGTTTTTTATGAGGCAACAGGGAGGATAGTCCTATGCATATGGACTTTCAATAGGTATTCGTTAATAATAACTTGTTCGCAGAATTGAGACCCAAAGGATCAAATAGGCAGCAAGGATAAATATTGACTAAGGGATAGACAACTGAGGGTTGTAATTCAATTTGGAAGGATGTTTACAGAGCCACATAAGGAACACAGGATTTAGGAGTGTGACGTGAGAGTACCCTTTAAGAAATGGGTGTTTAAGAAATGTATCTTTACGAAATGAAGCTGCTCATGTTACTGGAGTGATGTCAGAGTGTGGGTGGAGCTGAGCTCTACTGCTTTTTTAAAGTTTCAGTTTGAGAAAAGCTTGGGTGTGTCTGTGAACTGCCATCTCTGATCTCCTCCATTCAAAAACTATCTATGGATCATATGGTGAATTCAGAAGAAGTATAAATTTTTTCAGTCTTGAATGTAAACCCTGATGTGCTCCTGTTTGGAGGTTTGTTAAGTCTTTTGGCTGTTAAAAGAACAGCATACAGATTACTTAGTGTTGTATTCTTTGGGGGGTGTATTTGATTTACTGATTTCTAAGATGTTCACTGTTTTAGAAAGGTTAACTTGAGTTCATAGAATAAACATTGTTTTGCTTTAAAAACCACTGGTCCATTTTCTGCTGTACCACACCTATAGAGTGAGCTGTGTGCTCCCCATACCACAATCTATTAAAAGTTGTTGGTCAGGTGAACTCCATGATACACTTTGGGGTTCTCTCAACCTTCGCCCATAACAAGGAGCAGGAGTAGGCCATTCGGCCCTTTGTGTCTGCTTCATAATTTAATAAGATCACAGCTGATCTAATTGTGGTCTCCACTCCATTTTCCTGTATGTCTCCCATAACCCTTGACTATCTTGTCTATCAAAAATCTATCCAACTCTGCCTTGAATAAATTCAATGGCCCAGTCTCCACTGCTTTCTGGGAAAGAGACTTCCACAGACGAATAACCCTGCAAGAGAAACATTGGGCGCGATTCTCCGCTGCCCACGACGGGTCGGAGAATAGCGGGAGGGTGCCCCAACATTTTTCACGCCCTCCCGCTATTCTCCCCCCCCCCACGGCCGCCCCACGACACGAATCGCTGCTCGCCATATTTTACGGCGAACAGCGATTCTCCCCAGGCCGATGGGCCGAGTTCCCAGGCCTTTACGGCCGTTTTTACGGCAGCAAACACACCTGCTTGCTGCCGTCGTAAAAACGGCCGCAACATGCCCATTCTGGGCATGCAGGGCCCCAATTGGCACGGCAGTACCACGGCCGTGCCAAGGGGGGCATGGGCCCACGATCGGTGGGCACCGATCGCGGGCAGTGCGTCCGTAACGGACGCACTCTTTCTCCCTCCGCCGCCCCACAGGATTAGTCCGCGGGGCGGCCGAGGGAGATGACGGCCCTGCACATGCGCGGATTGGAGCCGTCCAATCCGCACATGCGCGGCTGATGTCATCGTGCGCGTCAGCCGGCGTGACGCTTGGCGCGCGGACGTAGCGACGGTCGCTAAGCCCGCGATGCCGTGCTTCACAGAGCCCCGCTGCTAGCTCCGCCCGGGGGGGAGAATCGGGGGCGCGGAGGCTGCCGTGAAACACGGCCAGTTTCATGGCAGCCTTTACGACTCGCCGCATTTGCGGAGAATCGCGCCCATTCTCTTCATCTCATTCTTTAAAGGGGGACCATGCCCCATGGTTCTAGTCTCCCCTCACATGTTGAAGCATCTTGCCAGTGTCTACCCTGTCAAGTCCTCTCAGGTGGTTGGATTCTCCGCTGTTGGGATTCTCCGTTGCGCTGACAGCGCATCCACACCAGGGGATGTTCCTACAGCGTGGGGCTTCCCACAATGGGAAACTCCATTTGCCGGCTGGTGAGACAGAGAATTCCTCCGCTGGCGGGGTCGGCTTCACCAGAAAACTGGTGCGGTGGGACGGAAAATCCCGCCCATGATCTTCAATAAGATTATCTCACATTCTTCTAAACTCCCGTGGGTATGAGCCCAACCTGTTTAACCTTTCCTCAGAAGAGAGGTCCTTCATTCCAGGAGATTCAACTAGCTTTCAAATAACGAAAAGCTTGTTCAAGGAGGTAGGCTCTAAGGAGTGTCTTATGAAAAGAAAACATGGCAGAGGGCCAAAGAGGTGCAGGGACGGTAGACCAGGGCCCAGGAGCGAGGCAACTGAAGGCATAGCCTTGAAGATGGAACAAATATATTGGGGATGCCCAAAAGGCCAGAATTAGAGGAACACGGATATCTCCGAAGGTTGTGGGGCTGGAAAAGATTACAGAGATAGGGAGGAGCAAGACCATGGAGGGATTCAAAAATAAGAATGAGCTTTTTAAAAGCCTTTGCTTGACCGAGAGGCAGAGGAGGTCAGCGAGCACAGGGGTGATAGAGGAACACAACTTGCTTTGAGTTAAAACATGGGTAGCAGAGTTTGGATGATCTCAAGCTTATGGAGGATAAAATGTGTGAGATCAACTAAGAATGTGCTGGAATAGACGAGCGGAGGGTAATTAAGGCATGGATGAGGGTTTCAGCAGTAGGTGAACTGAGGCAGGGGGCAAAGCCAGGCAATGTTACCAGAGGTGGAAATAGTGATGGCACAAATAGGAGGTTAGAAGCTCACCTCAGGATTAGGTCACGTTCAAGGTTGTAAACAGACTGGGCTCATCTAATACTGTTGGCAGGGAGAGGGATGGAGTCAGTAATTAGGGGACAGGATTTAGAGCAGGGACCAGATAAATGGCTTTGGTCAATTGCACTGGATGTTGGATAACCAATCCAATAATTTGGGGATTTACATCGCTCTGAAACTCAGATGATAATGTTCAATGTTGTGAAGGATGAGGGGAGGAGAAATGTTGCTTTGCACTGTGGCAGGAGTCTGGTCTCCCTAATGCCCCATCTTGGAACTCAGTAACCAGACTTCTTAGAATGGACGACATGTCAGATGTTGGTTTATATATGCTTTGGGCAGGATCTTCCTGTCCAGCTGAAGTCATCCTCGCAATGGGATCCTCAGTGGGCAGGACGGGCGAGCAGTCAAAAGCCCTGAGGCTTCGATGGACTGAAAGATCCCGCTGGCGGGCAATAGTGAGCTGCCTCTGCCGCGGGAAAATTCAGATTGGCGATTCCGAGGAATGGGGTCTGAAAGGGGTGGGGCCTGAAAAGAGAACGCAAAGGGGTGGTCACGAAGCGGGGGGATTTTACGACCCCACAGTGGGGTGTTGCTTAACTGGGGGATAGTGGTGGCGCTGGTACTGGCGATTGTGGGGGTGGGGGGAGGTGCTGATGCCATCGAAAAGGGGGGGCATCTGAAGGGAAGCCCATTGGGAGGCGGCGGAGAGGCATGTAGATGGTTTTGAGAGGGTGTTGATGCTGGTGAGAATGATACAGGTGTATTGGGCAGGTGAATGTTCAAGCAGTGATTTTTTTCACTGCCTCTGTCTGGACTTCTCTCCAGCTTCTGGACAGGTGTCTCTCTTCTGTGGGGATTCGTGACATGGGTTTCTGTTCTGGGGGGGCTTCCTCACAGGGGTTTCTGTCCTGGGGGGCTTTCTGACAGGGGTTTCTGTTCTGGGGGGCTTCCTCACAGGAATCTCTTTCCTGGAGGGGTCGCCAAATTCTGGGGGTTTCCTTATATTTAAGGGCACTCAGTGGGGGGAGGATATCTCTTTATTTTGAGGGGTCTCTGAGGAGCCTCTTTATTTAATCATCTCTGAGAGGGGGGTCTCTTTATTTAGGGGATCCCTGGTGGGAGGCAGTGGGGAGATTCTGGGGGGCAGGGGTGGGCAGGTTTTGCATTGTGTGGGTGGGAGGGTAGCCCTTGGATGGACTTTAGGGACAACTCCCTAAAAAAATTACTCCCTTGTCCCACTGCGAGGTCCACCATGTCAGATACACATTTGTCAAGATCCGCATCGGTTCCCACCCATATGATTCCCCGCCCAAAGGACCAGAGGATCAAGCTGGTCCAGAGAATACAGTGCCTCGTTGAGTGGATGGAAATGGGTCTTAATGACCAATTTGAATCCTCCCACTGGCGGGGGGTGAGAACATCAATCCCAACAGCAGCGGAGGAGGATGGGGGAGGAGGAGGGGGGGGACAGTTGTGGGGGGGTGCTGGAATCGGAAACTGGTCGATGCCGATTCCGTCTTCTTCACTACCGCTGGATTCTCCACCTTGTCGGTAACACTGCTACCAGCAGCGAGAGGTAGAGGGCGGAATTCTCCGCTCCCGGGAAAAATCGTGAAGGCTGTCGTGAACTCAGCCGAGTTTCACGATGGCCTCAGAGGCCGCTCCTCTCACCGTATTCACCCCCACCCGGAGGGCTAGTAGCGGCGCTCCGTTATTCTCGGCCGCCGGGCCTTGACGTTTGCGTTAAGGTGGCGCGCCAAGAATGACGCGACGGCGGCGCCTATGTGATGTCAGCTGCGCATGCGCAGGTTGGCCGGCTCCAACCCGCACATGCGCGGCTTATGTCACGACGACTGACGCCTCCAACCCGCGCATGCGTGGCTTATGTCACGGCGACTGACGCCTCCAACCCGCGCATGCGTGGCTTATGTCACGATGACTGACGGCTCAAACCCGCGCATGCGTGGTGGCCGTCCTCCCCACCGCTGCCCCGCAAGACGTGGCAGCTTGATCTTGCAGGGCGGCGGAGGGGAAAGAGTCCGTCGCTTTGAGACGCCGGCCCGACGATCGGTGAGCACCGACCGCGGGCCAGTCCCCTCCCGAGCACGGCCGTGGTCCTCACTCCCCTCTCCGCCCCCCACAAGCTTCAAACGGGCCTTTGGCGCCCATGTTCACGACGGCAGCGACCAGGTGTGGTTGCCGCCTTCGTGAAACGGTCGAGTACAGCAGGCCACTCAGCCCATTCGGGTCGGAGAATCGCCGGTCGCCGTGAAAAACGGCAAGCGCCGTTTCTTCCGAGCGGGGTGTGGGAGAATCGCGGGGGGCGCCAGGGGGGTGTGAAATGAGTCGCCTGGCCCTCCCGCGATTCTCCCACCTGGCGTGGGGAGTGGAGAATCGCGCCCAGAGAATTTAACATTTAGTAATTTTTTGGTATGAATTCCCGTCAACAACAGCTTATTGAAGATGCCATGCTACACACAATATCTAGAAATATCAAGTACATCTGTTTGGATATCTTAACCGACTTGAATTATTCCTTGCAAAATGACACCTCTTCTCAATTCTGAAACAGCTAACAGAGAGAGCGCCTGTTTTACATTTGCTTATCCCCTGTGGGTAAATTTGGCCGCTCATTACCCTTTATCAAAGAGACGGAACAAGTTTAACCACAGCTGCAGTTTGAGTGCAAAGAGCTGAAATGCACCCATTGAAAAGACTGAATTGGCCAAGATTAAGGCAACCATCTAATCCAGACCAGATGAAACTCAACATCGCCCATTGTGATAAAGCCTAATGTTGGCTCTCGTTCAAGCTTGTATTACACAATTGAACGCAAGCAGAAATTTCAAGCTTCTCCAAATAGAAATAGGAACAGAACTTTGAAAGGAGCTCCTTGGTAGTATTGATAAAATGAAAAAAAAAGCTGGACTGCATTGTATCTGAAAGAAAAGAGCCGTAATGTTCCTTTTCCCAGCAATTCTAACACCACCTTTTGCCTTTGGGTTAAGATTTGCATTGCTTGCAATGTTGCTGTCTCATTGGCTACAAGCTTCAAAGAATATCTCCAAATATTAGGGCTGTACTGGCAGTAATATTCCTCCCTCACCTTTTCAACCAAACATAAAGGGGGAAAAAAGTGCAGACACCAACAGCGCCTCAGAAATTACTGAGAAAAAAGTCACCACCTGCATCAATGGTGAACGCGATAACCCTGTCCACGAGTAACTTAGGGCAAAAATGCCTGATGCTGAATCTTCAACTGGCAAACTGAAAGGAGCACAGAGATTGATGTATTCTTTATTCAGAAGTTGTAACAAACAGCTACATAGCATTATGTATTGCTGTTAAATTTTGGATAGATCAATAAGATGGAAATACAGATAGATAAAGGGTAAAGATAAATAATGATGAAGATAGAATAGATAGATTGTGAGATAATAGAGGTATTGCATTCGTAAGTGGCTCACCAGTTTAGTCCAGTTGACCTACCTTGGGAATGCAACACGCCGCACGATGTAACATTTGGTTCTGGCAAACTCACCATTTTCTTGAACATAAAGTAATTGCTTTCCACAAATGATTCAGAATCAACTCCAATGAATGAAATGTTCTGCTCAGTACACCAGTCCTGTTCTGTCATTGCGCTAACAGACTGTTTAAATCAAAGCAATGGAGAGAGGAGCAAGGAAACTTGTGAACCGTGGTAATTGTCTGACATGTGCCTGGAGGCGAGGATGATGCTTTCCACCTCGGACTGAATGATTGTCGGATCTCAATTCAAATCAGGCGTCCAGTGCACTTTCGCACAGGACTAAGGGAATGCTGCAGAGTCAGAAACATAGAATGTTTACAGCACAGAACAAGGCCATTCATTCCTTTGTGTTCATACAGGCTTTCTGTTGCAGCGAGTCAGTTAGTCCCACATCCTTGGCTTTTCACAGTAGCTCTGCAATTTCTTTCTCTTTTGATAATTGAATTATTTCATTCCGAAAGTCATGATTGTATCTGCCTGCACCATACTCTCAGGCTGTGCCTGCACTCCAGATCTGAACCACTTGCTGGTTAAAAAGCTTATCCTCATGTTTCCTGTTCTTCTTCCTTAAATTTGTTCCTTTGGTTCTCAACACTTCCACCAATGGGAACAGGTTCTCCCTATCGACACTGTCCAGACACCTCCCCCGTGATTCTGAACACCTCTATTAAACCTCCCCCCTTTCTCATGTATAAAGGTGAGGATGTGAAGCAAGGGTTAATAGCTAGAAAGAGCCAGAATGACCGGGATACATTAGTGGAAAATCACAAAGTAGAGGAATGTGTTATTGAAGCCAGTGAAGGAGAATGAATTTGCTCAGATAAGGGAGTGATATTTCAAGTTGTGAGCCGACTCATGATTAGAAGCCAAACAGCCTTGAGAAACAAGGCGCATGGCCGGATGACAGGATATGAAATGTGGGAGTCGCTTGCAACTATAGCTAACACTTGTTAATTAAGCTAAGACTGCTACATACTCATGTGCCAATAGATAACTTCAAAGTCTGTAAAATCACGTACTGGAACTATTGCAATAACCAATCTATGCTTTGTAATGTGGGCAAGCTCAGGTGAATGTAAGAGAAAACCCCTTAAAGAAACATATAAAAAAGGGATGCTTTGAGCACGACTTTGGCACTCTCAGAGGTGTTTCTTTGGAATACCTAGAGAGCGGCCCCGATCACAATAATGAATATTCTGAAGTACGGACGCGTTCGAGATCATTTCTTCCGGACTGAGAGACAAGTGAATTAGACACGCATTCACATTTGGTGGCAGCGGTGGGATTTCAAAGAGTCTCCGCTGAGACTGGCGGCATAAGCGACTGGTCGAGTTCGGGAGCAAAGGAGGAATTGGGCCACCACTGTGAGTAAAATTTTTGCCACTTTGGTATTCCCCTCCGCTGTACCGTCCGCGATTCAGCCCCACTGTCAGCACTCAGGGACGCTCCTACGAAATCCAGGTCAGTCCGGCGAACCCATTTAAGGGAGGGTGTGTAGCCCCTACAGTAATAGCTACAGGCATAGTCAGGGACTAGTGCTTTAAGGGAGGGTGTGTAGCCCCTACAGTTATAGCTACGAAAGAGGTTTCGGCATCATCATGATCCTTGCTTTTGTTTAAAAGTGCCCCCGCGATAAGAGGCTTTAGAAGGGTGCGTGATCAACCCTAAGTTAAAAATATAACAAGGACGTTATAACCTTGTAGTTAGATAGGCTTGCAGGCATGGATGAGCCTGCCTGAATTGGGCGACGGAGCAGGATAACTCCGTTTAAATTCATGATTGAATAAAGTGGTCCAGGACCATTTCACCAAATAAACAATAATCGCAAGGATCATTAACTGCCAATAGTGTTAGATATGGGTAATACAACCTCTGATAGTGGAAGCGCGCTTCAAACCTTGTGTGAACAATATCCGGAATATTCCAAGCAACTGAGACAATTGTCAGGAGAAATGCATAAACATTTAGGAGAAGAAAAATGGCCACTGGGGGGAAAACTAATGCATTAAAATTGGGCATAAAATTGACAGAGAAAGGAATAGTTAAAACAGCCAAGGTCTTAAAAAAAAAGGAATGCACATGTGGGAAAAGATCCAAGTCATAAGGCTATCCGCCTTGAATCTGTATATTAATCCATGTGAGTTTAACCTTAAGTGGATAAGGTACTGTCAGGGACTGCGGAATTCCCAAATCTTATCTCCCAGAATTCTGACATAATAAACTGCTTTGTTACTGATACTTAGGCCTTCGTGTGAATATTTTAACCCCTAACATTTAGTGTAAGTCTGGAAGGATTTGCGGAGCTGGACGCCGCTCGAGCCAGTGGACAAGGTGAGTAGTCAAACCTTTGACCGCCAAAAATTAGAATCACTCGGCAAGGCGGACAGACGGTGAAGTAACATCCAATAAATCTGGTATCAAGGCCAAATGAGTAAAAGAGTCAGTTTAAAAATTTTTTGGGGGTTTTTGAAAAGCAAAATACTCTGCTAAAAAAAACAATGATCAAAGATGGGTGTGATTTCTGTGGAACAGAGAAAAATGGTGAGATACACAGAAGTAAAGATAAGACAAATAAAGTTAGAAGCACAAATGACATAAATTAAACCTTCACACCATTTGGAAGACAGGCTGGTTTAAAGGAATTGAGCTCTAACTCCTTTAAGCATAGCAATAAAGTGGGTAAAGATAGCGTAAAGACATCACAAAATTACCAACAATTACGGCTAATGGCTGTCCCGGAATGTCTCAAGGAGAGAACAAAAAATCAAATTAAGTGAAGTCAAAAAGATCAGAAAGGGACTAAAACACTCAATTAGTTTTGTTCAGGAATATCTGAGGATGACTAATCCCCCCCTCCCAAAACAAAACAATGGTGGGGGAAATCAATACAAGATTACGGTTAGAAATTTAACAATGGATACATGCCGAGAATAACTTCAGATCGTTTCAAGCCGTCCAGATAAATTCAGCAGTAATTCAACTCATTTGAAATAAAAGAAAAATAAACATCCAGTAATGTCTCTTTCCAAAAACTGGTTAAATGACGAACATTGAAAATTGAAAGAAAGGATGGATAATGTCTAAGGTCACATAGCGGATGGAGATGGCATCATGCAAAGTTCTCCACCACATTCGATTTTGTACAAAAATTTAACCATTTCAGCAAGCAGGTCATCTGCACAAAGAAATAAACATCTCTAAGAATAGGTAATACCTCTAAAATTAATCAGTGGAAATTGACTTAAATGCAATGACACAGATAAAGTTTTCGAAGGAGAATGAAAAATTTTGTTCAGTATTTTAATTGAGCTCCATTTTAGAGAAAGAGTGAGAGGGTTAGAGAGAGAGAGCCAGAGACAGAGAGAGGGACTGATAGAGACAGCAAAAGTTGAGAGAGCGAAAGACAGCGAGTCAGGGCGAGACAGAGACGGGGAGGGGTAGTTAGATAAAGAGAAGGAGCGACAAGAGTTCCAGAGAGAGACAGAGTTAGGTAGAGAGATAGACAGAGCGAGAGAGAGAGAGGGAGTTTTAGGCATCTATAGAGAGAGAGTTTTAGGCATCTAAACTTTGTTCTGAACTATTCACTGTCTCTGTATTCAGACTTTGACTTCAGACCTTGACTTTTAAAAGTTTTGTTACGAGCTGTGATTACTTGAAAGCTTCAAATTGTCTAGGCATTGCCTTTAAAGAGTATAGTTTGAGTACAGTTAACATTTTTTTCTTTCCAAAGGCTATCATTGGCATTTCCAGGGTAATTTTGATACACAAGGAATTTTAATCAGGGTGCAAAATCAAGTATGTAAGAATAAGAAAATATAAGTTTAATGGTGTTCAGTGGAGGTTAGGATAGTTGAAATACATATGACAAATATCATCAAGCCGGTGTTTCATTAGTTCAGGGTTAAAACTTTCCTGACACAAATAATCATCAGTAGGGTGAAACTAACTTGTCTCACAACGCAGATGTTTTAATTATGAGATTGCAGAATTACTTATAAACAACAGATGGATAAATGAAATATGTCCATGATCAGAGCAAAATTGGTTCACTCAAGAGTATCAATAACATATTGGGCGAAATTCTCCGACCCCCACAACGGGTCGGAGAATAGCGGGAGGGCCTTCCCGACATTTTTCCCGCCCTCCCGCTATTCTCCCCCACCCCCCGCCCAACTCCCGACCCGAATCGCTGCCGCCGTTTTTTTACGGCGGCAGCGATTCACAGCTGTTCGATGGGCCGAAGTCCCAGCCCTTTACGCCGTTTTTACGAACGGCAAACACACCTGGTCTGGCCGTTCGTAAAAACGGCGTCACAAACTCGCTTTTTATAACCATGGCACCGATTGGCACGGCAGTACCACGGCCGTGCCAAGGGTGCCATGGGCCCGCGATCGGTGGGCACCGATCGCGGGCAGCGGGCCCGATGCCCGCGCACTCTTTCTCCTTCCGCCGCCCCGCAGTATCCATTCGCGGGGCGGCAGAGGGGCAACCCGGACCGCGCATGCGCGGGTTTCACGCAAATACGCGATGACGTCATCCGCGCATGCGCGGGTTGGAGTCTTCCAATCCGCGCATGCGCGGCTGACGTCATATGACGCGTCAGCCGGCGCTAACTCCGGCAAGCGGGCTTAACGATATTCGTTAAGCCCGTCATGCCGGAGCCTACGGCGTCGGGCTGCTAGCCCCGACCGGGGACCAGAATCGGTTCCCGGTCGGGAAGGGGCGCGCTGGCGTCAAACCCGCCCGGGTTTGACGCCAGCCTTACGATTTCTCCCGTTTGGGAGAATCTCGCCCATTGTGTTTGCTGAAAGACTTGATAACGGGAATTTGGCAGCACTCCAACTTTTACTCCCAGTCCATTTGAGTGAAAAATATAAAAAACAGTTTAGAGATGCGAATGGCATCATTCCAATTTATCCACCCACTATACGCCCCTTTTTGTCTCTGCAAGAAAATTAACCCTTTCAACAAGCTTTTTTGTGTAATCCAGAAGATGTCTTGACACTCCCATGCTGGGTTTGCCTGTGAGCTTTTAATTCCCTTTTAATTCTGATAAAGTAATGAACAGTCCACACAGCTGAAGATGCATTTTTATTGGAACTTACAAATCTTAAGTTTGAATTTTCACCCTCTTAACGACCCAGACCTGACCATGTTCACAGATGGAAGTGCTTCCATCGGTGAAAGGGGGGAGCGGTTATCAGGATATGCTATAGTCAACCAGGGTGAGGAGACAGTAGAATTAGCAGCATTTGAAACTGGATAGACAGTAGAATCAGCAGCATTTGAATCTCCATTTTCGGCCCAACAAGCAGAATTGTTCGCATTAATACGCGCATGCGCACTAGGAGCAGGCAAAAAAGTAAATATTTATACAGACTCCAGATATGCTTTTGGAGTCGTTCATAATTTTGGACAATTATGGAAGAACAGAGGATTCTTAACATCCACTGGCACCCCAATTTCCCATCAGCAGCTAGTAACCCAGTTACTTCAAGCTCTTATGCTCCCAGAAAAGGTAGCAGTGATAAAGTGTACTGCCCATACGAAAGGAAAATCTCCAGTAGATGAAGGAAATAGGTAGGCAGACCACCAAGCAAAAGAAAAATCCCATTCAAAGGAAATGGTAGTGCCTAAAATGATGAGCCAGACTAAAAGCTCAAAAGACAAGTCTCCCTCTGAAAAACCTATGCCGGCCATTACTGACGTAATCCAGCTACAGGAGGGCGCTCCTGCTAGCGATAAAAAGTTATGGTAAGAATTGGGATGTACATATGATAAAGAAAGTAAGCTGTGGGTCACCCCAGCAGGGCAGACATGTATGCCCGATGCTTTGGCAGCCTGGGTGGCTGAATGTATACACTTGGCAACTCACTGTGGTGCTCGTGCTACAGGTGATATACTGCTGAAAACCTGGTGGCATCTGATAGCCCAACGAATGAGCAGTCGCTGCTTGATATGTCAGCAGTATAACCCTGGGAAGGCTGTCCCCTGCGAGCAGGGGAAAACACCATTGCCTGAGAGTCCCTTTGCGACCTGCAACTGGACTACATTGAGTTGGAAAGATGCCAGTGTTATAAGCATGTATTAGTGATTGTTGATGTGTTTAGTAAATGGATAGAGGCCTATCCTACTGTAGATAATAAGGCTTCAACTGTAGTAAAAGTTCTTATGCGTGAAATTGTGCCAAGATTTGGAATTCCATATCGTTTAAGCTCTGATAATGGACCTCACTTTGTGGGACAGATCAATAAAGAATTCTGAACTCAACTGGGAATTAAACAGCAGTTACATTGCGCCTACAGACCCCAGGCAGCTGGGATAGTGGAAAGAGCTAACCAGACTCTGAAAACCAAACTTGCTAAGCTACAAGCAGAGACCGGAGCCACCTGGCTCAAACTATTACCTATTGCACTTTTTCAGATCAGAGCCACCCCTGCGGGAAAGACTCGATTGAGCCCCGCTGAAATCTTGTACGGAAGACCCCTCCGCACCCCCTGGGACTGTCATACATCCCGAGACATCCAGTTCCACCACATGACTACAGAAATGGCTAATTATATAATAGCCTTGACTAAAGTATTAAAGAGTCTCCACTTACAAGTACGTGCCGCACAAGAGGAAGTGCCACCCTTGGCCAGCTCCGATATTGTGCAACCAGGAGATCATGTGATGATCGGCAATTGGACACGGAAGGGGTTGGAACCACGTTAGGAAGGACCATTCCAAGTTCTCCTAACCACCCCCACAGCAGTCAAAGTTGATGGACGCAATGCGTGGATTCACACCCACCACTGTAAGCTAGTGACGTTTTTGTGAGTATTAACTCTCGTCTTAAGTTTTAGGTACATACGACCTTACTCGGACCCCACGATGAAGCTGCTCTTTTTACTAGTGATCCTCGCCAGCGCCATCCAGTTTACATTCACTAGCCACCGGCGATGTAGACCCGGCGGACGGATTCTGCACCTTTGTCGTGAGGACACCTTTAGCTGTGCCAACAGCACCACAGATGAGACCTTGTGGACGGCGACCCGGGTAGATACCTGCACCACCATCATTCATCAAGACGAGCAGAAGCTTCGGTTCCTGACTACTCGCGGATCCCTGACCTGCGATCGCTACGCTTGCCGGTGGGACTACCGGTGTACGAGGAAAGGCAAGCCACAAGTTCCTGAATGTAAGACTATCCATACTTACCCGCCTACCAGGAGGAAGCGGGCAATGCACCATGTGACTGCAAATTCATTCCTTTTTATGTCTTATACTTATGCAAAGAAATTGAACGTCTCTTCTTGTTGGGTATGTACGCATGTTCCCAGCCATGCCCATGGGGGTATTCCCTTGGTCCCTCTTTCCTATTTGATCGAGAAGGTTGCAGAATGGGCTCTGCGATGTAATCGCACCGATCCTGATAATGATACACAAGATATGATAGATTGGCGATCGGCCAGGTTCAATATGAGCAGATTTAAAGGATGGCGGTGGCCAAAATTTACTGTAGCCCGTCAGCCACCCTACCTGATCCTCCCCAAGTATGCTAAATTTCCAAAAGGCAGTATATGTTTTAAAAAGGATCATGCCAATGGGACCCACCCGGTATGTACTAGCCAATGTAACCAGACCCTGATTTGGCAACCACCCATAACTAATCTTACACAAAAAGGCTTGTTCACCTTTAATTGGTCAGCAATAGAAAACCAGACTAGTGGCGGCCCCTGGAGGGGGGAACTGACTAGAATCATGATGACTGATGCCAAGGGGAACTTGACCTCGTACAATGATACCTATTTTCTATGCGGACATAAAGCATATCCCTGGTTGCCGGAAAATTGGTCGGGTTCCTGCTATATGGGCTTTGTAGTCCTTGGTATCACCCATTATACAGACTTATCCAAACATCCCCATGCCCGAACCACTAGGTCCCTTGTGCCTTGGGAGGTGATAGCTACTGTCCTTTGGCCGCAGTTCGGCAGTATTAGATCTCTCCAAAAAGTCACCAAGCTCCGGGATATATTGGAGCAGGTGGCTAATGATACCGCGGAAGGACTCAGTGAGCTCAACGCAGAGTTAGTAGCTGTTCGGACGGTTGCCTTACAGAACCGCATGGCTCTAGACTACCTCCTCGCCAATGCTGTAGTGGGTTCTGAGTGCTGTACTTATATCCCTGATAGCTCGGAGAACATTACTCACCTAGTGGACCACATTAGGGATGGGGTAAAGAGACTCCGCCAGTCCTCCTCGGACGACTGGTGGGAGGGCTGTGGTCTAGCTCCTGGACCACCTATCTGTTTCATGGATTTATTATCTTTATTGCTATTTGCATTTTGCTGTGTATTATTGTAACCTGTGTTAAATGCTTTTGTAATTGTTTAGGCGCCTCTCTGATGCCACAGATGCTGCAGTGGCTTTCCCAGTTAGATCAGCAGGACTTAGTAAGTGCTGGAAATGTGTATGAGGACGTTGGACCAAAGGATGATTTCCCAGAGGAATTCCTCAGACTCTCAAGGATAAGCCCCTTTCAGAGGGAGACTGCTGTGTGATCATGGAATGATCAAAGGGGGAAATGAGGATGTGAAGCAAGGGTTAATAGCTAGAAAGAGCCAGAATGACCGGATACATTAGTGGAAAATCACAAAGTAGAGGAATGTGTTATTGAAGCCATTGAAGGAGAATGAATTTGCTCAGAGAAGGGAATGAAGTTGTGAGCCGACTCATGACTAGAAGCCAAACAGCCTTGAGAAACAAGGCGCATGGCCGGATGACAGGATATGAAATGTGGGAGTCGCTTGCAACTATAGCTAACACTTGTTAATTAAGCTAAGACTGCTACATACTCATGTGCCAATAGATAACTTCAAAGTCTGTAAAATCATGTACTGGAACTATTGCAATAACCAATCTATGCTTTGTAATGTGGGCAAGCTCAAGTGACTGTAAGAGACAACCCCTTAAAGAAACATATAAAAAAGGGATGCTTTGAGCAAGACTTTGCCACTCTCAGAGGTGTTTCTTTGGAATACCTAGAGAGCGGCCCCGATCGCAATAAAGAATATTCTGAAGTACGGACGTGTTCGAGATCGTTTCTTCCGGACTGAGAGACAAGTGAATTAGACACGCATTCACAAAGGGAACAAGCCTTATATTCTCCAATCAATCCTCAAAATTGAAGTCTCCTATTCCCAGAAACTTCTCTGCCAGAGCATTTCTAAAGTGTGCTGCCCAGAATTAGACATTAATGATTCGGTTGAGGCAAAACTAGAATTTTTCAGAGGTTCACTTTAACTCCCCTGCTTTTGTAGTTCATGGGGTGATTCTATGGCCATGTTGTGCCCGGCGCTAATCCCGCTGTGTCGGCAGAATAGCTGGAGTGCCCCAAAACTAGGGAAATCGCGTTTGGCAATTGGCCAGAAAACCCATTTTTATGCTGGAATGGGGGGCGGTGCTGTTTTGTGATGCTCCGCCTCCACGTTGTATGGCGCTGCCACTGTAGGCCACCGCCATGCACATGCATGGCCACGGACCCGGCCATTTGGCATTTGAATCGGCAGGTAAAGCCGGGCTTCACATGGTGCGACCGCTAGTTACAATTAAGCTACTTTGCTGGTAGTGACAGCTGGTTTTCAAACAGTCGTGCCAGATTGGCTTCAGCAGTCACAGGATGTGGAACTTTACACTCGTTGAAGAGACCGGAGAGGTGACTCTGAATCTTGCTCTTTGACTTGAACAGTTTTTCATTGAAGAGCCTCATCAGCTTCTCTTCGATAACCAGGTTTCTGTGGCCTTGGTGCGGGTTTTGTCCACATTCATAGTTGATATTCAGCTTCCTCCTCTCGGGATTGGTCACGGAATTAGTGAGGGTTCAGCGCCAATTTTGGCATCGTAAAACACCCACAAATTCCCCGTTTGTGCCGGCATTTAGCCGCTGAAATGGAGAATCCAGCCCCGGGATTTCCACCAGACTCAGAACAGTGCGCAATGCTCCCGGCCACTGCAGTTGGTGTAATCTGGTTCATGACCTTTCTCTGCATGAACCAGATGAGCATTTTTAAATCGTATGCCAGACTGTTTGTCGACCGATTCTCCCGGCTCCTGGTATTATCCCATGCTGGCACAACGTAAATTCAGTGGGAGTCACCTCTGGAGATAAGGCATGATGACTCTTGAGGACATTGCAGCGCTGGGTGGTCAGGGACATGGTAGGGCAGTACCATCATGCTGCTCCCTGGCATCCTGGCAGTTCCAGGTTGGCACTGCCATTGGGTGGAACATTTGGTGACACCCATAACAGGGCATCATCCACCTGGGACCCTGCCAACCCACCCAGTGCTGGATCTGCTGGTGACCAGGCCTCTTAGCCGGCAAGTCAGGAGGTTATGAGGTTGTTCCATGTGCGGCGGTCCTGGTGTACACGTTGGGCGTTCTGGAAATCCTCCTCGCCAGATGAGGCCTGTCGTTCTTCCTCCTTCTCCATGTAAACGTCATTCATGCTGCCAGGATATTGGGCGCAGACATGCAGATGGTGGTCATGCACTAACTGCACATTCAGGGAATGAAAGCCCTTCCTATTTAATGAAGGGCACACCCTGATGAGCCAGTGTTCAAGATAGACACACATTGCATCGATCACACCTTTAACCTGGGGCATGCCGACAATGGCAGCAAATCACTGCTAACTGGGCATCCTGGTGTGCCTGGTTCAGACTGAAGTTTATATAGTCTGCTGCCTGGGCAAGTAAGGCATCCGTCACAGCGTCAGTGCACCTGTGTGCGAATGTCTGCCAGATCATTAGTTTGAAATCAAAAATCTTTGAGAATTCAGACTTCAACTTATTTAAGAGAAGTAAAGGAACTCTTCAATCCTCATGAAAATGCAAAGATTTATGCGAGAAAGTCAAATAAATTATAAATGTTCCCAAATGTGATTAAATTTCAACTGGTCGAAGGTGAAAAAAAAAGACTGCAGTTGAAACCCAGGCTTTGGGACAGAGAAACCAAGACCTTAAAAGAGAAATATTAACTGAAGGTTTAACTTGAACTTTTAACTGGGGAATTGTTTTACTTTGGAACCATTGGAGAGCTTTAAATCATGTTTCTGCATTATGAATGTGCACAATTTATACAATTTCCAGGGCTAAATCCATGCATTGGACAAAAAAGACAACTTGGTTCGTAAATTAATGTTTGATATTGTTTTGAAAGAGTGGCACGGCAGCACAGTAGTTAGCACTGCTGCCTCAGAGCTCCAGGGACCTGGGTTCAATTTCGGCCTCGGGTGACTGTGTGGAGTCTGCACATTCTCTCTGTGTCTGCGTTGGCTTCCTCCGGGTGCTCTGGTTTCCTCCCACAGTCCAAAGATAGAACATAGAACATAGAACAGTACAGCACAGAACAGGCCCTTCGGCCCTCGATGCTGTGCCGAACAATGATCACCCCACTTAAACCCACGTAACCCGCAACCCAACAATCCCCCCATTTACCTTACACTACGGGCAATTTAGCATGGCCAATCCACCTAACCCGCACATCTTTGGACTGTGGGAGGAAACCGGAGCACCCGGAGGAAACCCACGCGCACACGGGGAGGACGTGCAGACTCCACACAGACAGTGACCCAGCCGGGAATCGAACCTGGGACCCTGGAGCTGTGAAGCATTGATGCTAACCACCATGCTACCGTGAGGCCCCTAATGCATGGATTGGCCATGATCAATTGCCCCTTCGTGTCCAAAAGGTTACGTATGGTTACGGGGTTACAGGGATAGGATGGAAGCTTAAATAGGATGTTTTTTCCAAGGGCCGGTGCAGGCTCGATGGGCTGGATGGCCTCCTTCTGCATTGCACAAATTCTATAATTGAGAAATTTAAATGTAATTTAACTTCAAAGTGAAATTTTCATTATAACTCTTTGAAAATGTTGAACATGAGAAAATTCAGCCATTGAGAAAGCAAAGCAGACAGACTTTTTGTTTTTTAAAAAGTATTTCTTGCGACTCAATTGGTATGTCAAGAAATCTTGATGGTGAATCGTTGGGATACAGTTTTTCATTCTGAAACATTTCGACAAATATTAATGAGCTGAAGTAAAGTTTGCTGATAGAATGTGTGTGCTTTTGGAAAGACTGGAATAATATCCTTCCAGTGTAATTCGGAAGAAAAAGTCATTTTCTGTAGAAGAGAGGAAAGGCCTGCAATCAAGGGGAGACTTTTATGATCTCAAGACATCCCCAAGCATTTTACAGCCAATGACGTACCTTATTAAGTGTAGTCACTGTTGTGATGTACAAAACTCAACAGCAATTTGTGCATTGCAATCTCCAGAAATATAAAAAAAAATGATCTGTATTTGTGATTTTGGGTGGAGAATGAATGATAGACAGGATATCCCCTGCACTTCTTCAAAATGTTGCCATGGGATTGTTTACGCCGCCCTGAGAAGGCGGATGGGGCCCTCTCATTTAAAATATGCAACAACGGTACGGCGTCTCAAATCCGGCTACCTGAAAACCAGGCAATGTTCGGTTCAGCATGAATTTTATTTCTTATTAAATGCGTAGAGTAACTCACTGATTTGCTCGGGTAGGTGCCGCATTGGCATACTGGGACAGTTGTCAGCTCTGCGCACAGATCCTGTACCCGCACGCCGAGAGGTCTGAGTGACCCTTGGCCCCCACCAGACACTTCCTGATCCACCTGACCCAGATTCAGCTGGTCAACCCGACAACCAGCAGCATCCGAAATCCGGCACAGACTCAGTTGCCAGTTTTGAGGCACTGAACCTGTGTAAAAAATAAAGGCGACAATCTGAAGCAGGGAGAAGTAGCAGAAGGACCGAGGAGTGTAATTGCAGAAGTCATTGAAGCGGAAGGGCAGTTTGAGAAAGCAGTTAGAAAGGTTGATAGGATCCTGGGCTTTATGAATGCAGACATAGAACCCAAACGAATGGCCTTGACACGGGACACAACGAGGTTATTAAATCTCACGAGAGTCCTCTTGTGAGATTTGCGATGCTTGGACGTCGCAATCTAGATCCCGCCTTCGGTGGGTGGGATCCAGATTTGCGCAATTAACTGAGTAGTTAGCCTCACTTAAATATGTTAATGTTGAATTCTCCCAAGGCCCGGGATTGAAAGCCCGTGCCTGGGAGACCTCCCCATGGCACCATTTAGCACTGGCCAAAATATAAAATGCCCCAGGGGTAAATGCACCTTGGGGGAGGTCACCCAAGCCATAGCAGGCCTCCAGGTGGCCGGGCCCTGGGAAGGGTGGTACCTTGGTACTCCCACTGTCACCCGGGTATCTTAGCACTGCCAGCCTTACACCTTGGCACTATCACCTGGGCACCCTGCGAGGGTGCCATGTTTCCCATGCCGGCAATCCGGCCTGGGATGCTCTGCCCTTATGAGGTGGGATGAAGGGGGCTTGATGACCTCCTAACAAGTAGGCTGGGGGTGGTACGGAGGCTGTGGTGTGGAGTTAAAGGATCGGGTCAGCATTTAAAAATGGCACCCAAATCATTTTCTGTCCTTCACTTGTCAGTGCTAGAAATGAAGATAAGCTCGGCCTTAACAGGGAATTCCTTGCCGAGGCCAGAAAAAAACAGTCCCCTTTGAACGTGCCCACAACATGACACTTTTTTTCTCCCGTTAATGCACGCCTATTGATGGCAATTCTCCAAAAATATTTCTCAGTGTGGTCTCCGGCTGGAGGCAGTGCCCAACCAATGCTCTTGATGCCCTCAGTCATGACCCTTTGTGACTGGGCCAAGCACTGGAGCACCACAGCATGTCCATGTCTGCCTGTGATTGGGCTCCCCTGTCATGCACCTTAGCCATCGACCGCACAGATCGCACCATGGACATTTTGATCCAAGGCTCCCACCACGGACTCCATCTAGTCAGTGTTGGCCTGGGTACCATGCATTCCCAGCACCATCTCCTGTGGCTGAATGTGTTTGGACCCCACCAGCTGCACCTGGAGCACCTGGAGCCGATGGAACGTCATTGACATCCCCTCCTGTAAATCATGGCTCTTTATCTGCATCTGTACCAGTTGTGGGATCATACTTTCCAGGATTGCAGCTGTTCCCTGGGATCGGGTGGTCCTCTGACCAGCCGCTCTCTTGGGTATCCCTGTCTCCGCCTGATATACTAGATTTTGTGAAATATGTATCAAAAGGTGACCCAGGAGACCCTTCAATCCAATGCATCACTGAGTTGATAGCCTCTACGATGGTGGAGGGCTCCGGTGACAGCAATGACGAAAAGTCAATGCCTTCCCCGGACTTGTGCTCCTGGGGTGCTGTGGATGTGGCTTTTTAAAAATTAATTTACGAGATGTAGCCGTTGCTAGTAAGGCCAGCATTTATTGCCCATCCCTTGTTGCCTTTCAGAACATAGTTGTGAGCTGCCTTCTTGAACCACTGCAGTGCCTGAGGTGCAGGAACACATACAGTGCTGCTAGGGAGAGGATACTAGGATTTTGACCTAGCCACAGTGAAGGAATGGCGATATATTTCCAAGTTGGGTTGGTGAGTGACTTGGAGTGGAACCTCCAGGTGATGGGGTTCCCAGATATCTGCTGCTCTTGTGTTTCTCGATGGTAGTGGTCGTGGGTTTGGAAGGTTCTAAGGAACCTTGGTGAGTTACTGCAGTGCATCTTGTAGGTGGTATACATGGCTGCCACTGTTCGTCGGTGGCAAGGGGTTTTAATGTTTGTGGAAGAGGGAGCAATCAAGAGGGCTGCTTTGCCCTGGATGGTGTTGAGCTTCGTGAGTGTTATTGGAGCTGCACTCATCCAGGCAAGTGGAGAGTATTCCGTTACACTCCTGACTTGTGCCTTGTAGGTGGTGGACAGGCTTCGAGGGGTCAGGAGGTGAGTTACTCACCGTAGGATTCATCGCCACAGTATTAAAAAGCTAGTCCAGTTCAGTTTCTGATCATTAGTAACCCCCAGGATGTTGATTGTGGGGAATTCAGTGATGATAACGTCAATGAATGTTAATGGACAGCAGTTAGATTATGGAGGTGGTTGTTGCCTGGCACTTGTGTGGCACGAATGTAACTTGACACTTGTCAGCCCAAGCCTGGATATTATACAGGTCTTGCTGCATTTGGACAGGGACTGCTTCATTATCTGAGGAGTTGCAAATGATGCTGAACATTGTGCACTCATCTGCAAACATCTCCACTTTTGACATTAAGATGGAAGAGAGATCATTGATGAAGCAGCTGGAGGTGGTTGGGTCGAGGGCACGACCGTGAGGAACACTTGCATTGATATCCTGGAGCTGAGATGATTGACCTCCAACCAACACAACCATCTTCCATCTTTCTTTGTGCCAGGTATGACTCCAACAGGCGGAAGGTTTTCCCCTGATTCCCATTGACTCCAGTTTAGCTTGGGCTCCTTGATGCCACACTCAGTCAAATGCTGCCTTGATATCAAGGGCAGACACTCTTACCTCCCCTCTGGCAATGAGCTCTTTTGTCCATGTTTGTACCAAGGCTGTAATGAAGCCAGGAGCTGAGTGAACCCACACTGAGTGTCCGTGAGCAGGTTATTGCTGAGTAAGTGCTCTTGATAGTACTTATTCTATTACTCTGTTGATGATGGAGAGTAGACTGATAGGGCACTACTTGGTTGGGTTGGATTTGTTCTGTTTCTTGTGTACAGGGCACACCTGGGCAGTTTTCCAAATTGCTGGGTAGATGCCAGTGTTGTAGCTGTACTGGAACAGCTTGGTTAGACTTTGCAACCTTCAGCTTTCACGTGGAGTGAATTGTATTGTCTAAAGATTGATATCTATAAGGCTGGGGACCTCCAGAGGAGACCGAGATGGATCATCCACGTGGTACTTCTGGCTGGGAGCGAGGTAGTCTGGGCAGATGGCCTGATCTGATGGTGACCCTGCAAGCTAAAAGACAAGAGACATGGTGAGATCTAGGGAAGGAGTGGTCTGTGGGAGAGGGGTAACTCACTTGCTGTAGAGTTGGGCGTTGGACTCTCACTTGGTTGCCTCAATGCCGACCTCCACTTCCGATATTGCCCTTTTCTCAGCCCTGCCCATTAGCTCCATCACTCTCTGCTCCCAAAGGTCTGCACTTGCAGGTCTGTGATGCCTCTGCCAGTTTTCTAGCGCTCCCTGTGATTATGGGTCGCCTTGTCCGAGGAGACACATTAAGGACATGGTGAAACACATGGAGGCGAGTTCTATGAGGGGGTCTGCAGCTGGTGGCATGTGTGTGTGAGGGTGTAGGGGTTTGATGGAGGGTGGGATGTAAGGGAGATGCAGGCAGGTGGGTTTTGGTTAGCTTCTAGGAGCGTGGGGATGTGAGTAATGAGGGATAGGAGTGATACCAGGGACACAAAGGTGGTGACTCACCCAATCTGCCCTAAGGAGGTCAATCATCCTCTCCCTGCACTGGGTCTCAGTCCTTCTGGTCAGTCTGGCAGCACTCACCACATCTTCCGCAACCTGCCAGGTCCTGTTTAGGATGGTGAGCTTGAGTCTCCTGCCCACCCCAAGGAACAGGGTGTCCCTCTGCTCCTCCAGTGCATCCAGCATTCTGTCCAGCTTTGACTCTATGAATCTGGGGGCAGGTCTCCGTGGAGCCACCTTCGTGGCTGGAATGAGAGTGTGTGGGGAGTGGAGCAATTATAAGCAGCTCCAGCTTGGCAGGCTCTCAGGCGCCAATTCCAGCCCCAGCGAATCAGATGCCAGTGGAAATGGGAATTGTTTGAGACCCTTTGCATGTCCTGACTCAGTCCCTGAATAGTGCAACCCAACGGGAACCCGACCCAGATGCAATTCAGTCCTGGCGGAAACATGGGCGGGATTCTCTGATCCTGAGGCTAAGTGTTAATGCCGTTGTAAACGCAGTCGCGTTTCTCAACGCCGTCAACATGGCCTCAGGATCAGCAATTCTGGGCCCTACAGGGGGCCAGAACGACACTGGAGTGACCCTCACTGCTCCAGCTGCTGATCCCGGCGTCAAGTGGGAGCTGCGTGGTCCATGCATGCGCAGCGGCGCTGATGCCAACACGCGCATGCGCAGTGGCTCCCTTCTCTGTGGCGGCCCCAATGGAGAGGCCGGCCTGCCAATCAGTGGACCCCGATCGCGGGCCAGGCTACAACTGAGGCCCCCCTACCCGGATCCTTCCACGCCGAGGTCCCACTGGCTAAGAGCAGGTTAGAATGGCGGCGACGGGACTTTTTTTTCTGTTATGGCGCTCGGCCCATCCTGGGTGAAGAATCGCCGGGGAGGGCCCCGTAGAGCGGCCCCTGGCTGACGCGCGCCAACCACGCCGGCACCAATGGCATCGATTCTCTGCTTTGCAGAGAATCACGTCCTGGCGTCGGGGCGACATGGGGCGATTTGCGCCGGTCACGCCAATTCTCCGGCCCAGCCCCGGGCTGAGAGAATCCCGCACCACGTAGTCTATACAACAGAGAATCCTGCCAAGAGAGAAATAGCGAGAGAGAGGCTGGATTTTTCAACTAACAGGTCAGCTGCAATATCTTACAATCCTGTAGATACAGTAATGCTGTTTACAGCTTTGTTTCTATCTCAGGAAAATTCTCTCAGGTCAGACCTACAAGGCTAACATAATTCCTTCTGACCAGTCTCAGTTATAATTATGTCTTCAGCAACAATTCATTCTCATCCAACGTGACGGCTGTGTTTCCCTTTGATGTGACTGGTACTTTACAGCATTCAACACCATTACTCATCTGCACTGTTGAGAGAGGTTGATGCCGCGTTGATCACTCGGAACTGATCAGGAATTATTTAGTTATTGAAACAAGGATTGTCATGTGCAATGTGGAATATTAATCGTTAGTTTCATTGGCTGGTGTATTCCCTCAGATTGTTCCCACAAAAAGAAAAGGCACAGCTAGATCTGCAAAGACACTGGGCTGAATTCTCCATTTTGCGACACCGGAAACACGGGGAGCAGCTTGGTGTCAGGATCCTGGGCCGGGATTCTCCCCTACCCGGCGGGGCGGGAGGTCCCGGCGTGTTGGAGTGGCGTGAACCACTCTGGTGTCGGGCCGCCCCAAAGGTGCGGAATTCTCCACTCAGCCGGCTGGTGTGAACGGCCTTTGGCGCCACGCCAGCCGGGGCCGAAAGGACTTCACCGGCCGGCGTAAGTCCGCGCATGCGCCAGAGCGTCAGCGGCTGCTGACGTCATACCGGCGCATGCACAGGGGAGGGGGTCTCTCCCACCATGGTGAAGACCATGGCGAAGGCGGAAGAAAAAGAGTGCCCCCACGGCAATGGCCCGTCCGCCGATCGGGCCCCGCGGCCCCCCCCAGGACCCTGGAGCCCGCCCACGCCGCCAATCCCACCGGTCTGGTCGGTGCTTTAAACCACGCCGGCGGGAGAGGCCTGTCAGCGGCGGGACTTCGGCCCATCGCGGGCCGGAGAATCGCCGCGGGGGGCCCGCCGACCGGCGTGGCGCGATTCCCGCCCCTGCCGAATCTCGGGGGGGCAAAGAATTCGGGACACGCCGAGGGCGATTTTGACGCCCCTGAACTCAGGACATTGCTGCAGTCTTTCTTTTAAACACACTCCTTTAGTGCTCCTTACAGGTCCCTGGCTGTTCACTCTGCTGAGTGCTGCCTGTGTCCTTTGAATGCTCAGCGAGCCTCTGGTCATCTGGTAGCCCACCCAGGCAGCCACCCTGGACACTAGCATATCTTAGCTCTCCCCAGAATAATAATCAGTTTATATCAGCCCTGATTTCAGGGCCACCAAAGGAACATTGGAATGTATATTGTTTTATTTTTCTTCCGAACTTAAGCTCTCATCGATACCACCTCCTCCACTCTGTAACTTGTTCTGTTCTGCAAGCTAATAAAAAACAAAGACCATTACAGCATAAGAATAGGCCCCTCAGCCCACTAAGCCTTCACCGAGCCTGATTCCTTATTTAGGCCTACGACCCATTGCCCAAACTATCTGTTTCTCTCCATTCCCCACCCGTTCAATGTGTATTCGTTTATGTTGCTGGATTCAGGATGTGTTCTTACCTTTGAAATAGGTCTTGTATTTTTACTTGAGCGAATTTTTAACAATAAAACAAACCCCTTAATTGTTAACTCAAGAGATCAAGCTGGCTTATTTCTTCATGTAGCTTTACATAGCATTACATACATATAGGTTGAAAAATCCCAACTTTAAAAAAATTCAAACTCCGTTACACTCAGGAACGAAAGAGGAATTTATACTCCCTCCGAACTTGGTCATAACACTCACGGCAGAACGCTGCTGGCTCAAGAGCGTTGGTAAGCATTGTATAGCAATTAGGTAAAGCTGAAAGGATACTTAAAGCTCAAGGTTGTTCTACAGTGCTTGCTGGGTTTGCACGTACAAAATGTAAAGTGCAAAGACAAATTTACTCCCATGCATCAATAGGAGTTGTTGGTCCCTCGTTTTCTCTGAGATTTAACTGGAGTGGTGAGCTTGGTTTAAAAGTAAACAGCGTGTGATGGATGTCGGAATTTCAGATATAGTCGGCGGATGCTGGTGCAGGATTCGTGGACTTCCACGGCCGCAAAATTGGCATCACACCTGGACCAATTATGTTACTGTTAAGACCATAAGACCATAAGGCATAGGAACAGAATTCGGCCCTTCAAGTCTGCTCCGCCATTCAATCATGACTGATATTTTTCTCATCCCCATTCTCCTGCCTTCTCCCCATAACCCTGATCCCCTTATTAATCAATAACCTATCTATCTCTGTCTTAAAGACACTCAGTAATTTGGCCTCTACAGTCTTCTGTACAAATAGTTCCACAGATTCACCACCCTCTGGCTGAAGAATATCCTCCTCATCTCAGTTTTAAAGGATCGTCCCTTTAGTCTGCTCTACCCAGGCCTCGCAGTATTCTGTAAGTTTCAATAAGATCCCACCTTATCCTTCTAAACTCCAATGAGCACAGACCCAGAGTCCTCAACTGTTCCTCATACGACAAGCTCTTCATTCCAGGGATCATTCTTGTGAACTCCACTGGACCCTTTCCAAGGCTAGCACAACCTTCCTTAGATATGGGGCCCAAAATTGCTCACAATACTCCAAATGAGGTCTGACAAGAGCCTTATCTAGCCTCAAAAGTACA
Organism: Scyliorhinus canicula; assembly: GCF_902713615.1. Lineage (NCBI taxonomy): Eukaryota > Metazoa > Chordata > Chondrichthyes > Carcharhiniformes > Scyliorhinidae > Scyliorhinus > Scyliorhinus canicula. The sequence goes on along the minus strand of NC_052160.1, from coordinate 93,417,576 downwards.
TCCCTGGTCTTGTATTCTAGCCCTCTTGACATGAATGCTATCATTGTATTTGCCTTCCCAACTGCCGACTGAACCTGCACATCACCTTTAAGACAATCATGAACAAGGAATCCAAAGTCCCTTTGTGCTTTTGATTTCCTAAGCATTTTCCCATTTCGAAAATAGTTTATGCCTCCATTTCTCCTTCCAAAGTGCATAACCTCACACTTTCTCATATTGTATTCTATCTGCACTTATTTGCCCACTCTCCCAGCCTGCCTAAGTCCTTCTGAAGCCCGCCTGTTTCTTCAATACTACCTGTCCCTCTACAGATTTTTATAAGCTGAAAACTTAACAATAATGCCTTCTTCCAGATCATTAATGTATTTTATGAAAAGTTGTGGCCCAAGCACCGACCCCTGAGGCACACCACTAGTCACCGGCTACCCATCCTGTAAAAGACCCCTTTATTCACAATCTCTGCCTTCTGCTGGTCAGCCAATCCTCTATCCATGTCAGGATCGTACCCTTGACACCATGAGCTCTTAACTTATTAGTCTCCTATGCAATACCTTGTCAATGGTCTACTGGAAATCTAAATAAACACATCCACTGGTTCTCCTTTGTCTAAATTGCCCTTAGTGTCCAAAAAATGTTAGATGGGGTTATTGGGTTAGGGGGGTAGGGTGGAAGTGAGGGCTTAAGTGAGTCGATGCAAACTCGATGGGCTGAATGGCCTCCTTCTGCACTGTATGTTCTATGTCTATATAAAATCAGTTGCAGGAAACATAATGAAATTTCTACTAAAGGAGAAAATAAATGAACACAGCTAGAAACCAAAAAGTATAATCATCAATACTTAATACGGATTTCCAAAGGTAAAATCTTGCTTTACCAACTTTGAAAATACTTTGAAGAGATAACAGAGAGAGTAGACTAAGGTAATGTAGTGGATATAACATATCTAGCTTTTAAAAAGGCCTTTAATGAAGTATCACTTAATGGACAAATGAATATGGTCGAAGTTTGCAGGGTTTAGAGAGAAGTAGCCAAACAGAGAATAGTGATAAATCTATGTGGTGTAAGGTGAGAATTGGGGGTCCCATATGGATTGGTGTTCAGACCACAGTTGTTCACAATTTAAGCTAACAATTTAAATGTTAGCATCAAAAGCACAATTCCCAAATTTGCAGATTACTCCAACTTGAGGTTATAGTCATTATTGAGTAAACTGAAAGTGGTGACAAGGCAGTACTAATAGATTTACAGAATGGACATATAATTGGCACAGATTTACAACCTAAGTAAATGGGAGGCACTTTATTTTGACAAATATATTTACCATGGATTGCGTTTGTCCCTTTATGATGTCATTTCCAAAGCCATAGTTATTTAAAAAACTTTTCTTTAAATACAGTGCCGAAGGAGGCCATTCAGAAAAATAAGGAGGTTACATATTCCTTGGGAAAATAAGAATTGACACAGTAGGGAAGCAAAAATTCTGGGAGACTAAATGCACAAATCTCCAAAAAGTAGCAATACAGGTTAATATGGAATTGCAAAATAAAAAGAAATTAATTACATGAGTGTTTAATTTTAGAGGAATAAAATTGAAAAGTAACGATGTTATGCTAACTTGCATTGGGCCTCGAGTCGACGACACTTGCAATCTGGTGCACAGTTCAGTCTGGTGCATAGTTCCAATTACCATATTGTATGTAAGTTGAGCCGGGGGAAGGTGACAGATCAAGTTATGGAAAGGCAGGCAGACATTCAGTTGTTGTGGTCCATATTGGAACAAATGACCTAAGTAGCTAGTCTCTGAATCAAAAAGCAGGACATTGGGAGGGAGTCATCATCACTAGATTATTGCCTGGAGCACAAGCAATTTGGCATTGGAATAAGGGGTGGGATTCTCCGACCTCCCAGCTGCGTGTTTTTCGGCAGTGGAAATTGACACACCATTTGCTGGCGGCAGGATTCTCTGCTCCCGCCGCTGTCAATGGGAATTCCCATTGAAGTCACCCCACCAGGCCGGGAAACCATGGGTAGGGGTACGCTACTGGTGGGACTAGAGCACCCCACCACCAGTGAGTGGCCAGAGAATTCTGGCAAAGGAGTACAAGAGAATTGGAATGTGGCTAAATGGTCAGTGAGAGAAAGAGAGTTTCCTTTTCATGGGACATTGGCCCCAGTTCTGGGACAGGGAGGAACTATACAGATGAGATGGACTCCACCTATACCAGCATGGGATCAAATCGATTGTAAAGTGTAAATAGGGTGGGGAAAAAGGCTTGAAACTAGTAAGAGTGGGAGGGAGCTACAGGAAACGCAACATGAGTGTGTAAGGGTTGATGATCCAGCTGGTTCTCCCTGGCAGCCTTTGATTTTATCTAATCTTAAAGAAATATCACCCTTGTCAGATTTACACAAAAGGGACATTGTTTCTTTATGAACCCCTGCAAATTACCGGATGGGGTACACGGACAAGCACTCAGGTCTTGTGCGGATCAGCTGGCGGGGGTATTCGCAGACATCTTCAACCTCTCTTTACAACAATCTGAGGTCTCTATCTGCTTCAAGACGACGACCATCATCCCTGTACCAAAAAAAAGCCAAGCAGCGTGCCTTAATGACTATTGTCCAGTGGCTCTGACAACCATCATCTTGAAGTGCTTCGAAAGGTTAGTCATAGCACAAACCAACTCCAGCCTCCCGAATTGCCTTGATCCACTACAGTTCACCTACCGCTGCAACAGGTCCACAGCAGACACCATCTCCATGGCCCTGCATTGTACCCTGAAACACCTAGATAATAAAGACACCTATGTCAGACCCCTATTTATCGACTACAGCTCAGCCTTCAACACCATCATTCCGACAATACCAATCTCCAAACTCCGTGGCCTAGGCCTCGGCTCCTCCCTCTGTGACTGGATCCTGAACTTCCTAACCCACAGACCACGATCAATAAAGATAGGCAACAACACCTCCTCCACGATCATCCTCAACACCGGTGCCCCACAAGGCTATGTCCTCAACCCCCTACTATACTTCATGGGCGTAATTCTCCGCTCCCGGGAAAAATCGGGAGGGCCGTCGTGAACTTGGCCGAGTTTCACGATGGCCTTGGAGGCCGCTCCTCACCCCCTATTCTCCCCTCCCGGCGGGTCTAGGAGCGGCGCTCCGTAACTCTCAGCCACGGGGGCGTCGCGTCAAGAATGACGCGACCGGCACGCCTAATGATGTCAGCCGCGCATGCGCAGGTTGGCCGGCTCCAGCCCGCGCATGCGTGGCTGACGTCATGACGCTGACGGCACGAACCCGCGCATGCGCGGTGGCTGTCTTGCCCCTCAGCCGCCCAGCAAGATGTGGCGGCTTGGGCACCGATCGCGGGCCTGTCCCCTCCCGAGCACAGTCGTGGTGCTCTTTCCTTGCTAGGCCACCTACAAGCCCCAAGCGGGCTTCTCACTCTCGTTTCACGACGGCAGTGACCAGGTGTGTTTGCCGCCGTCGTGAAACAGCCGCGAACAGCAGGCCGCTCGGCCCATCCGGGTCGGAGAATCGCCGTTCGCCATGAAAAACGGCAAGCGCCAATTCTTCCGAGCCGGGGGGGGGGGGGGGGGGGGGGAATTGCGGGGGGCACCAGGGGGGCGTGAAATTTGTCGGGGGGCCCTCCTGCGATTCTCCCACCCGGCGTGGGGAGTGGAGAATCGCGCCCCTTGTACATCTATGACTGTGTGGTCAAATTCCCCTCCAACTCAATTTTCAAATTTGCTGATGACACCACAATTTCAAACAATGATGAGACAGAGTACAGGAATGAGATAGAGAATCTGCGACGACAATAATCTCTCCCTCAAAGTCAACAAAACGAAAGTAATTGTCATCGACTTCAGGAAGCGTAGTGGAGAACATGCCCCTGTCTACATCAATGGGAACGAAGTAGAAAGGGTCGCGAGCTTCAAGTTTTTAGGTATCCAGATCACCAACAACCTGTCCTGATCCCGCATACCGACACTATGGTTAAGAAAGCCCACCAACAACTCTAATTTATCAGAAGACTAAAGAAATTTGGCATGTCACTTATGACTCTCACCAACTTCTACAGATGCACCATAGAAAGCATTCTTTCTGGTTGTATCACAGCTTGGTATGGATCCTGCTCTACCCAAGACCGCAGGAAATTACAAAATGTTGTGAATGTAGCCCAATCCGTCACGCAAACCAACCTCCCATCCATTGACTCTGTCTATAATTCCCGCTGCCTCAGAAAGGCAGCCAGCATAATTAAGGACCCCACGCACCCCGGACATACTCTCTTCCACCTTCTTCCATCAGGAAAAAGATATCAAAGTTTGAGGTCACATACTAACCAACTCAAGAACAGCTTCTTCCTTACTGCCATCAGACTTTTAAATGGACCTACCTCGTATTAAGTTGATCTTTTCTCTGTAACATTATATTCTGTATGTACTGTAACACTATATTCTCTCCTTCCTTCCCTATGTACGGTATGCATTGTTTGTACAGCATGCAAGAAATAATACTTTTCACCGTATACTAATACATGTGACAATAATAAATCAAATTTAAAAAAAATTATCCTTCAGGCTGCCAGACTGGGACACAACTGAAAATAATCTTGCGGAAAAATTTGGTTTGCCTTGGTAACTGCGATGTCCATTCAGCCAGTCTTCATTTTGTTACAGTTTATTTCTCAGTTTGCAGGGTGTAAGCTTTTGATACCTCATTAAAACATTTATATTGGACTTGAGAGCCAATTTATGTCTACAGCAATCCTTCTGTTTACTACCACATTCAGCTCTCCTCAAACCAAAGTAGCAGCATTTGCAAAATTAGCAGCTGCTAAATGATCATTCAGCATTTACAAACAAAAGTACTGTCAATATTACTGTGATAAATTCTCTCATCAGTGATAAGACAGTACATTCTCGCAATATCACTCAATGATGAGGATTGGGAACTTTGCAGAATCACTGTCGCGATCTTTAAAATAAATTGAAGCCTGGCAGTTTTAAAAAAACAAAGTTTCCTTCAAAGGCACATATTTACATCCACACTACAAGCCCCTAGCTTTATCCCACTGGTCCAAACAGATTAAGTAACTGCAGTTACTTTTGAAATGCTGCAATAATGGTCCCGATGAGCTGAGGGTGTAAGTTAGACCAGCACAGCTTGGCAGCCACAGTATCTATTGGCCAGCTGCCTGGATTCATCTGGGGTTGGCAGGGCCAGGAGAGAGCTTTCTGTTCTCCATTGCTCCTGACCAATAAGCTGCAGACATTTGAGGGGCACACTGATTACTATCAGTGAGTTTACACACACACTGGCCTGGCTTTTCACTCCAGAGGCAGGCACACAGAGTCATGAAATTCTATAACTTGCAACACACTGTGTCTTGGAGTGGGGGTCAGGGGTGGTTTGGAGGAGCAGGTGTCCACTGTAGAAAGGCTCATCGGCCCCAAACACAGATTGTAAGCAGCCCAAGGTGCTGAAAAGTGCCATGGCAAGCTGATTGAAAGGTTGTGTTGTTAAATATTAGGCCTTATAACCCTCACCCCCCTCACCCCCCATCCACTCTCGATCCATGCTGATCCATAACTCCCACCTGCTGCATGGTCCCTCATACCCTCCCTGTCAATCAATGCAATGACTCATCCTCATAGCACCTGTGCAAATTTAGTGCCAACCCATAACTTCCCACTCATTCCCATGATCTCTTATTACCCATATGTCAATTTAGTTCCATGAGATGCGCCCCACTCATTCTCATGGGTTTATTCATCCCAATGCCAACTTAGTGCCCAACGTAGGCCAGCTCATGACACCCTCCAACTCATCCCCATAGCCCTTTATGCCCCTATGCTAACTCATGTCAATGTATGCCCACCACCTACTACCCTTTGACATGACACCCTCCATGTTAACTCAACAAGTATCCATTATGGACAGAAAGCAGGAACCATGCCCGAGATATAGTAAAATACATTTTGAAATATGTATTACAGACCTCACAACATACAAAATATACTCCAATACTTAATCCAATATAAATACAAACATTTGTATTCATAACCCCAGTTTAAAGACAGCTAATCCCTTAAAAACATCTTGGAGTTGTCAGTAAAACTTTGAACTAACACTGCAATAATGATAGAATTCAAGCAGCATTGATGCTGTAATAATAACATAGGGTTATGTCAACAAACACCGATTAAAAGCAGAAGCTTCACAAATAAAAGATCATAACAGTTTGTATGCAAAGATCTCAAACCTCATCATTGAGAAATATTTCAAGAATGTGCAGTCTTACGACTGATGTGAGAGTTTATCACAATAATGTTGACAGCACTTTAGCTTGTAAACGCGGAATGATCATTTAGCAGCTGCTAATATCTAAGCTGCTTTTAGATTTTGCAAATGCTGCTAATTTGTTTTGTGTGAAGCTGAATATGCTGGCTGGAATAAACAGATATTTTCACCTCACAAACATAGGCAGGTTGCTTTTTTGTCCAAAATTTGAAGTGGTGTCCATTTAGATAGTTTAACAGTCTGACTGTTCCACAGAACTTTATGAATATTTATGTCTACTCTAAAAATATCGTAACTCACACACTGCAGGATAAGGCCCTCCAACTCATGAAAATGGAGAGTGTTTGAACACAGCACGGAGTTCAAATTGCCCTTTTGGGTTCCGGTTTACTTTGTTTTTTTCCATTTACGGGATGTTGCCGTCGCTGGTTAGACCAGCATTTATTACCCATCCCTTGTTTCCCTTCAGAAGGTAGTGAGCTGCCTTCTTGAACCGCTGCAGTCTCTGATGTGTAGGTACACACACAGTGCTCTTAGGGAGGGAATTCCAGGATTTGGGCCCAGCAACAAAGAAAGAACGGCGATATATTTCCAAGTCACAATGGTGAGTGACTTGGAGGGGAACCTCCAGGTGGTGGGGTCCCAGGTATCTGCTGCCCTTGTCCTTCTAGATAGCAATGATTGTGGGTTTGAAAGGTTCTGCCAAGGGAACCTTGGTGAGTTCCTGCAGTGCATTTTGTAGATGGTACACATGACTGCCACTGTTTTCAGTGGCAGGGGGATTGAATGCTTGTGGAAGGGGTGCCAATCAAGCGGGTTGGTTTGTTCTGGATGGCGTTGAGTTGATGCAGCTGCATTCATCCAGGCAAGTGGAGACTATTCAACCACACTCTTGACTTGTGCCTTGTAGATGGTGGACAGGGTTTGGAGACTCAGGAAGTGAGTTACTCAACGCCATATGTGAGTCTTCTCCTGCAGCTGGCAGAATTACAATGAAACAATTGTGCTGTCGCACAGGGTCCACAAACGTCAGGCCCTAACCCTCCGTATACCCGAACAAGCGGCAGAATGGTGCAACTGGGGCTTTTCACAGTAACTTAGGGCAGCACGGTAACACAAGTGGCTAGCACTGTGGCTTCACAGCGCCAGGATCCTAGGTTTGTTTCCCCGCTGAGTCACTGTCTGTGCAGAGTCTGCACGTTCTCCCCGTGTCTGCATGGGTTTCCTCTTGGTGCTCCGGTTTCCTCCCACAATCCAAAGACGTGCAGGTTAGGTGGATTGGCCATGCTAAATTCCCCTTAGTGTTCAAAAAGTTTAGGAGGGGTTATTGGGTTACGGGTATAGGGTGGAAGTGAGGGTTTAAGTGGGTTGGAGCAGACTCGATGGGCCGAATGGCCTCCTTTTGCACTGTATCTTCTGTGTTCTAACTTCATTGCAGTGTTAATGTAAGCCTACTTATGATAATAAAGATTATTAAAAAATTAATAAATTAGTTTCAAATTCACATTATTTACTTGTTCTCCAAAGTTTAAATGGATTTTCCAGTAGAATTCTAAGCTTTCCAAACTAAGCAGTTGCAAGATTCAATATTTGGTCTGTTCTGAAGCAGGTAATCTCAGTTAATTGGAGCAAAAAAGTAGTCTCCAAAACTTCTGGATAAAGAAGTTAATCAATCAGTAGGATTGTTACTCCAGACCTCTTGAAGCTCACTGCCTTCTGGATTTTGTAGGTACTTTCAGCTTCCCAGTCCCTAGGGTGAACTGGAGGACTCCAGAGGACTGTCACTGCCTTTCAAGAGGATCCTGGCTGTTGACTGAACCAACTCCCCTCGCCACCACCCCCTGTCCCAAGCTGTCTCTTTGCGGTGCCCCGTAGGCCGATGTTCTGGGTGTTCAGAGAACCTTTGGCTTCAGTTTCTTCTACAGGGAGATCATTTTTCCTGCAGTCGCAAACCTGTTGCTTCTTGATGGTCTCTAGCAGTTTGCTGTGCCTACATGAGGGTGTTTGTCTGTGTGACTTAATTCCCAAACCAGCCTCTCTGAACAGGCGCCGGAATGTGGTGACTAGAGGCTTTTTACAGTAACTTCATTGAAGCCTACTCATGACAATAAGCGATTTTCATTTTCATTTTATTAATCCCACTGACAGATTCTGGTAAACCGTGCTGTCCTTCAGCAGCACACTGCTGGCGAACCATCTTACTGCCTGTTTCTCCTCATTAACCCTTTGAGTTTGTTACATTGAATTCCAATATGCAGAGTTGATGCAATCCAGGGAAGGTTGGCTGGGAACATTTGTGAGAATGCACCTCAGGTTACAGGTAAACTGCTCCAAGACACTACCAATCTTTATACAAGCAAATTACTGCGGATGCTGGAATCTGAAACAAAAACAGAAAACAATGGACAATCTCAGCAGGTCCAGCAGCATCTGCGGAGAGAGAAGGGAGCTAATGTTTTCAGTCTGGATGACTATTCGTGAAAAGTTTTGACAACGAGTCATCCAGATTCAAAACGTTTGCTCCCTTTTCTCTTCACAGATGCTGTCAGGCCTGCTGGGATTGTCCAGTATTTTCTGTTTTTGTATCACTACCAACCTTTGCAAAGTTCCATTTTCCCCCTGTAATGTGATGCTGCAGATTATTTGCAGCAAAGGTTTATAGCTAGCGCTGAATTTTAACTCTGCGTTTTGTCTCAACTCATAACACAGGACAGATATGATCATTAAATCTGTCATCCTGTGCAGATTGGGATTTCTTTAAAATCGGAAAAGGTTGGCACAGTGGTTAGCACTGCTGCTCATAATGTCAGGGACCCGGGTTCAATTCCAGCCTCAGATGACTGTCTGTGTGAGTTTGTACGTTCTCCCCCTGTCTGCGTGGGTTTCTTCTGTGTGCTCCGGTTTCCTCCCACAGCCCAAAGGTGTGCAGGTTAGGTGGTTAGGACATGATAAAGTTGCCCCTTGGTGTCCAAAGGGTAGGTGGGGTTACAGTGGGGGGGGGGAGGGCGCAATGTAGGGTGCTTCTTTAGAGGGCCGGTGTTGACTCGATGGGCTGAATAGACTCCTTCTGCACTGCAGGGCTTCTATGATATTCATGGTCAAGACTGCAATTTTAAGTTTGTTGGAAATAGCAGGGGCAAGGCTACAGTTCTGCGGTGCCCACATGGGTTGATCCAATGACATGTACCAGTTACAATCACCCTGATGCGATGAGAGGTATACTGTAACTGATATATGAATATTTCAGAAAATGTCAATACTGAGGAGATGAGTGCAACATTCAAATGACATCACCAACACTTGAATGCCATGACAGCATTCTCCACATTAATAGCACAAGTTAAGATGCAGAGCACCATCTGCTTATTAAATATATAATTCCTGGTCCTTATTCTCTTCAAAATCCTATTCAGTTTGATATCTTCATAAAATCCCTACAGTACAGAAGGAGATCATTCGGCCCATCAAACCTATACCGACCCTCCAAAAGAGAATCCAACCAGGCCCTCTCCCCACTCCATCCCCGCCACCCCGATCCACCTAACCTACACATCTTTGGACACTAAGGGGCATTTTAACATGGCCAATCCATTTAACCTGCACCTCTTTGGACTGTGGGAGAAATCTGGAGCACCCGGAGGAAACAAACGCAGACACGGGAAGAACGTGCAGACTCGACGCAGACAGTCACCCAAGGCTGGAATCAAACTCAGGTGCCTGATGCCGTAAGGCAGCAGTGCTAATCACTGGGCCACCGTGCAATTGGTCTACTTTAATAACCCATGCTCCTCTTCCCATTCCCAAGCCCCTTCTGGAATGAGTGGAATAACATGGTTTTTTCCGGAATTGCGATCACCAGTTTCAGGGTCAGCACACATCAGTTTGATATTTGGCTTCAGTTGACAGTAGATGTCAGCACTGGATCAGTGGAATGGCACTCTAGAGTTCTGAGGAAGTGCTGTACTGTCAATTCAAAACATTCCTTCCAGTTAATTCTTGGAACCGGAGAGAATCTCCTCCCCCTGAACCTGACCGTGAGATATCGGCAAAAGAACACATGGTCAGAGGCTTCCGTTGATGTCCTGTAGCAGCAAGGTGAACGAAACGTGGCTCCTGGCTGTGTATTTTGTTTTGATCCCTTTCATCTGAAGTTCCGGGGGGTTTTGATGAACAAGCGTCTGTCTGGGTTTAGCAAGTGTTCCTTGACGGAGACATGTCGAAAATGTCGGCAAAGAAGCTCGCATCGAAGAAAGTTCAGGAGGGTAGCCTGTTGAAGGAAGGTGAAGGAAGGACGATAGCCACCGCACTTATTACTTTAGACACGTTGGGGGAAGTGAGGCGCAGGAGCTGGAGATGTTTGGCAAGCACATGGACTGGCAATTCGAGCGGCAAGGCAAGGAGACAAAAGATTCCCTTAAAGCCACTGTTGAGGAAGCTTGGACCCGTGTCGGGAGCAGCTGGTGAAGACCTCAAATGTGGTTAATGCGCAGGGTGATGTTCTAACTAACCAACACACGATGACTGTGGGTCTAATTAATGCTAACTTGAACTAGAGACCTAAGCCTTGTCCGAACCAGTTGATTCTCTCAGCACGTGTTGTGAGCCCGTGCTGGGCTGAATAAGTTCCTGTTACACACAGAGGCAGCACCCAGAATGAGCGGGAACCGTGGTGCCCTCTGCCTTTATAGTGTGTGTATTCTAACTGGTGATTGGCTGCGGTGTTTGTACATGTTGATTGGCCCCTGTGTGTGTCCATCAGTGTGTGTCTGCACCATGATATATTGGTATATATTATGGCAGGTGAGACATTGAAGGGGGTGGAGAAAGTCCTGTGACAGCACAAGGATGGGCTTGCCTCGATGGAGGGTGAGTTGCTGGTGGTGGCGGATAACAACAAAGGCCTGAAACTGAAGCTGGACAATCTGAAGAACAGGTCAAGGCGGTTAAATCTCAAGTTGGTGGGGCTGCCAGAGGGTTTGGAGGGCTCGAAGCCGACCCAATACTTTTCATAGATTTCATAGATTTTGCAGTGCAGACGGAGGCCATTCGGCCCATCGAGTCTGCACCGGCTCTTGGAAAGAGCACCCTACCCAAGGTCAACACCTCCACCCCATCCCCATAACCCCATAACCCAGTAACCCCACCCAACACTAAGGGCAATTTTGGACACTATGGGCAATTTACCATGGCCAATCCACCTAACCTGCACATCTTTGGACTGTGGGAGGAAACCGGAGCACCCGGAGGAAACCCACGCACACACGGGAAGGATGTGCAGACTCCACACAGACAGTGACCCAAGCCGGAATCGAACCTGGGACCCTGGAGCTGTGAAGCGATTGTGCTATCCACAATGCTACCGTGCTGCCCTGTTTCTTCAGTTGTTTTCTCAGTTGGTGGGAGGGGATGATGTGTTCTCCCCTCAGGAACTGGACAGTGCAGGCAGAGCAATGCTGAGGCCAAATGAGCCATCATGGGTGGTGAGTATCCGCTTTTCATAATTTCCAATGGAAGGAGAGGGTCTTGGAGTGGGCGAAGAGGATTCAGAATATCAACGGAAAGAGCACATGATGTGGATATACCAAGACATTGGTAGTGAGCCTGCAAAGAGGTGTGCAGCCTACAGCAAGGGTGTGCGATTTGGGGTGGCAGACTCGAAAGATCAGTTTTTCAATATGCCAGAGCAGGCAGAGGCCTTCATCAGAGAGAAGATGTTGCGGCCGCTGTGAGGAGGAGTGTTTGGGGCACAGGGTATGAAGAGGGTACTTGAGTACTATACTTAAGCCTTTGTGCTTTTAGGTGTTATATGCTTTTGGCTTTGTTGGGTGGGGGAGGGACTCTAATAAAAAATATGGGATTGTTCTGTTCGTTCTGGAGGTTGAAGAGGTTTTCTTTTATAAATTTAGAGTACCCAATTATTATTTTTCCAATTAAGGGACAATTTAGCGTGGTCAATCCACCTTACCTGCACATCTGTGGGTTGTGGGGGTGAAACCCAGGCAGACACGGGGAGAATGTGCAAACTCCACAAGGACAGTGACCCAGGGCCGGGATTCGAACCTGGGTCCTCAGTGCTGTAGTCCCAGTGCTAACCATTGTGCCACGTGCTACCCTTGAAGATGTTTGTTAATGATAGTGGGGTTTGGGCGTGTTGGTGGGGAATATGGGTCAGAAGGGATGGGTGTGGCTGTTGGATTTGAGGGGATGTTGGAGTAGGGCCCTGGCTGGGGGCCACGTTGCTAGCAATGATGGGAGGGGAGTCTAGCAAACGGGAGTGGAATGGGGGGGGTAGAGGCTGTGGTATGTTGGGCCTGCATTGGTGGGTTGCAATGGGCCTAGGTTGTTGTTTGTGTGCTGGGGGGATGTGGCACCAGGTGGTTAGTGATCCAGGTGGGTTTTGTCTTTGTTCCATTTTCGGGGTGAGGCTGGTGGTCACCTTATGTGGGCCTGGGATCTGGGAATTTGCGTAGGAACTTTAATTCAAGGTGTTGATGGCTGACTTGAGGGGGTGTGAGAGACCTCTGACAAGGTTGATCACCTGCAACGTGCAGGGCGTAGGGGGGCCTATGAAGAGGGCAAGGTTTATTTTCAATTTGAGAGGTTTGGGGGCAGGTGTGGTGTTACTGCAGGAGACAGACCTGCGTGTGTGGGAACAGATCAGGGTGTGGGAAGCTTGGGTAAGCCATGGGGGTAGTGGAGGTAAGGGGCCTGCCTTTTTGCTGCGCTGGGGCTAGCTTTTGCTATCTGGGGGTCCAGGTGGCACGGGATTGGGCGTGGCTTCGCGCGCTGAACTTGACTAGTTTGGCAAGTAGGGTGAGCGCAGATTTGCAGAGATGGGATAGCCTTACATTGTCACTGACGGACATGGGTACAAGCGATTAAGATGAATATCTTGCCAAGATTCGTGTTTTTGTTTCAGTGACTTCTGGTTTTCCTACCTGGAGTGTTTTTCCGGGAGCTGGAGCAGCTTATAACGGAGTTTGTTTGTGTTATTTTACTATTGGGCGGCCAATGCGGAGAAGG